>NC_083360.1:64241244-64358744 GCF_030254825.1 Meriones unguiculatus
AAACAGAAACGGTCCTAATTAGCTTAGAATGGCAATTCTTGAGATTTGGTAATCTTAAAAGCTAGACGATCTGAAACATTTCAGTAATAAATTCCAGAAATGAGGCTTCCCTCATCACCAAGATTATAGCCAAACCATACTCCCGCTCTCAGGAAGACTAGGTAGGGAAAAATAAACTCCCAGTTCTGTAAGATTTTTCATATGAATTCTATTTATCATTCACTCATAAATCACAGCGCCAGAGAATAGATAGTGTTATGAAAATTTTGTTAAAAATTGCAACCCGTATTAAGAATTCATCTTGTATCTCAACTTACTTGGAACACAAATAGGTGTAGAACAGGTGTAGGCATATGCAGTTGCAGACAGATTCCTTACCCTAACTGAATGTCATCAACTCTTCTAAGTTTCTTTTAGAAATATTACTGAGATTCTGATTAATTTTACAGCCTTGTGAGGTTCAGGCATGCAGCTTTGGGAAAAGAGCTTTGCTGTGGGTCTATGATCATGAGTGGTGCTGGCCTTAGATTAGTCCCCCTTCCTCCAATATTTAATTTATTTTATTATATATGCTCAGTGAAGAAGTTTCCACTTACCGTTCTTGGAGCGCCTCAGGAAAGAAACATGGCAGAAAACAAATGATTCTCTTCATGTGAGCATTCGATTGTGTTACCTAGTTTAGCACATTTTTTTTTTTAATGTGGCCCCAGGTTAGCAAGGAAACTGCCTTTAATAGTCAGCTGAAGGAAAGGTAGATTAAATGGAGTGAAAAGCAGCCTCTTGTGTTTACTGAGCAGAGGAACCCCTTCTAAAGGTAGCATTTTCCTAAGATGTTTTCAAAGAATTGTCATGATGTTTTTAATGCCTTATTTAATTTGTTTAGTGATTACTTCCAGTCTATAATTAATTTCTATCACATCTTTCAAGACTATATCCTGTTTGTGACAGAATTCAGGAAAGTATGTGTTTATGCACATTCATTACCTTTTGTAGACTAGCAGATGAAACAAAATGATGTTAGGTTGAGAGATAGGGGCCTGGGGAGAGGTAGCAACCAACATTTACTAACCTTAAATCAGTTTTGGGTGAAAATTATTTAGGACACTTAAGTGACACACATGTATCTTACTTACCAAATTTAATGATAAAGATTTTGAAAGCATAATGTATTAGAAATTGGAAAATTTGAGCAGAGAACTAAATTATATTTTATAAGTATTGTGTATATAGCTATGTTAAAACCTTGTCAGGTATTAACAAACATAAAAATACTTGAGAATGTATTTTGTAGTTGGGTTCCTCACATAGTGAGAAGCTGCATTCTAATAGAGTTTGTCCTTGTTTAATGACTGATAGTGTGAGGTCCCAGCCCCCGTGAGTAGGACCATCACTAGGCTGGTATTCCTGAGTTATATAGGAAAGGAGGCTGCACAAGCAAGTAAGCAGCATTCATCTGTGGCCTCCGATTCAGTTCCTGCCTCTAGCTTCCTGCCCTGCTTAAATTCACACCTTGTTTTCCCTTAGTGATGGGCTGTGTTCATACATGCCAGCCAAATAATTTCCTCTCCAAGGGTGCTTTTGGTTATGGTGTCTTTACTACATTGATAGAAAGCTTGGACAGCTGTTAAGATGACTTAGTGATCAAGAGTGCTGCTTGACTCTTAGATCCCACAGTGAAGGAAGAGAACCAACTCCCAAAGTTGTCCTTGATTTTCATAACACACTGTGGCAAGAGCATGTCCCATTTTCTCTCTCTCTCTCTCTCTCTCTCTCTCCCTCTCTCTCTCACTCACACACACACACACACACACACACTTAAAAAAAGAAATAGGAATAGGACAATAGGACAGTGGGTTAACAGACTTGTGGGTTTTGTTATAAACACAGCAACTTCTTTTGAGGAGGGAACATTGAAGTAATGGCTTGAATTAAGTGTGGGAATAATCTATACAAAAACCTAGCAAGGAAGTCAGCCTGAGGATAGGGGAACATGATACTCATCTTGGAGACTTGTGTGTGAGGTCAGATCACATGGAGTTTTAGAGTCTTGGTAAAGAGTTGGGATTACTCATCCAATCTAATGGGAATGTGTTGAAATTTTGACCTGCAAGTATAGGAGCCACTTGTAGAGATATAAAAAAGAATTGGGATTGATTTGGACTACCATGAGAAAGGTTAGAATAAGGATATAGTTTACAGATAAGGCGATAAGGCCTTCTGGTGTTTAAAAAGTATGGAGAAAAGAGATACTGAATTCTACGTTATTTGAAAATGAAATGGTGATGCATTTCGGACATGCAGAAGGGCAGGTTTATGAGAGGGTAGTGGATCAAGTGTTTTATTTCAGACAAGTAAAATTTAAGATGTACCTTTTAAGCATTTATTTGGAATTGCCACGTAGGTTATTGGCAATACAAGTCTGAAGAGATGAAATATAGAGAGGTTAGTTAGTAAAACTATGGTTCTTACATGAGATCATGTAGGTCACTGACTTTTAACTTTGAGTACACCTCAGAGCTTTCAAAGAATTCTAATACTTGGACCTTATCTGAGACCTCTTAATCAAAACCTCTAGGTCATTTTATTTAAAGGTCTCCAAAGTGATTTCTGTCAACCAGAATTAATAATAACTGTGTCCAATAAGTTTGAAACTGTCTACTGGGTTTGGCAGTTTAAAAGATCATTGGAAATAATGTTAGCATGTTAGTATAGAGAGAAATTTATTTTCCATGTGTAATCTTCTTTGGTGAGACATCTGTTTAGAACTTATTCTTTTTAAATTACCCTGTTTATTTAACTACTGATTTTTAAGAATTCTTTGTGTATTTTGGATATAAGTATTTTTATCAGATATGTCTTTTAGAAATACTTTCTTTTAATCGCTGACATTTTTTTGTCTTTATTTAAAAATATTTTTATTAATTTCTTGAGAATTTTATACAATGCATTTTCATTGTATTCGTCCCACTCCTCCCTTAACTTCTCCTAAATCTACTCAACCTCCTTACCCCATGCTTCTCCCTGCCACTCAAAATAACACATTGAGTCCAACTCATGCTGTCCATGTATGCCTGTGTGTGGGCCCATTCCCTGGAACGTTGGTGATCTTCCAGGGGACACACGCTTAAAGAGAACGGGCTTTCCTTCCTCCGGAAGCCGTCGACTTGCCATAGCTTCTCAGAAGGGGGTAAGGGCTCCCAGGTCTTTCCCCTGGGAAGGAGGAAATCTTATTGGAGGACATTGCGGGGTGAATGGGGTGAGAAAGTGGAGGCAGCGGCCATGCAGCTCTTTCATAGAGTTTTGTGGTCCGGGGAGCTGGACTAGAGAGCAGTTGATGTAGGGCAGGCACCTTTTAGGGTAAATCTCCATGGCAGCATTTGTACCACAAAGGGTGAACAGCAGCACTGTCAGTACTAGAGTACAGACTGTCAATTTAAGGAGTTGTTAGAGGAAGGTCTTCCTACCACACTTTTAAAAGGTCTAAAGTTTTTTCTTTTGGTATATGGATATTTTGCCTACATGTACATCTGTGTATCATGTATGTGCAATGTCCAAGGAATCAAAAAGTGGGCAGAACCCCCTGGGAATGGAGTTATGGATGATTGTAAGTCACTCAGTGGGTGCTGGGCATTGAACCCATGTCCTTTAGAAAAGTAGCTAGTGCTTTTAACCACTGAGCCATCTCTCCAGCCCCTTCCTGCAATACTTTAAAAGGATTCATTGGTATAATAACAGATATAGTGGTAAAATGATTGTTTTCCATCTTTAAAGTTAGCATAATATAATTCTCTTATGAATACAAAACAATGCACCTAAAATACTTTTTATTTCCTTAAGGCTGACAAAGAATTTGTATGGTCTTTGTGGAAACGTCTTCAGGCAACAAATCCAGATCTCACTCAAACTGTCAGTTTGGTTGTGGAAAGGTGAGCGTTCAAATTATTACTATATTTTTTTTTATGTGTGTAGGGTTTGTTTGATTGGTTTGTCTTCAGTGTAAAGTTTAAAACTGTCAGTCATAATTACAACATTGTAATTACTAGGTTTATAACAAGAAATGCCAGATTCCTCAAGTACATATAGATCCTCTGTTCTGCTCACATGTATATGATGTGCATGTACGAAATGTGGTCTCGTGTTGCCCAGGCTGACCTTGCTTTTGCTATGTAGCTGTGGATGACCTCATTCACCTGCTTCTCCTAAGTGCTGGGGTCTTCTTCCGATCAGTTTGCAGGTATGAGAAAACTGCGGCTTAGACATGGCTTAAGAGAGTGTATAAAGTATACCTCATTTTTAGGAGAAGCCTGTTGTCTGGCTTCTTACTTGCCAGGCTGTCCTGATAGAGAACTTCCTAGACTGACTCAGTTTTCCTCATTACGTAATTGCAACATGTACTTGAAAGCCTGAGATGACTTTGCCAGAGTAGGGGAAGTGTTCTGGAGTAAGTTGAGAGTTTCCATTTATTCTTCAATATTGCCCTGTAGGGATGCTCAGTCATTTAACTGTGGATTATGGAGCCTCTCTGTGGTCATTAGAAACACTGGAGTGATGCTGGTACTCCTCACCACACATTTAGTATGCAGTAGTCCCCTGATATTTAACACAGTGATTAACACACTTGCTTTCCTATTAAATGGATTTCATTATGGTTCCTAAATGAGAAGCTAAACATATGGATATCCTTTCATTTCCTCATCTCTTTGCTGGAATCAAGCTCCTGTAACCTGTGTATCACTTTTGATTACTTCAGCTGTATTCTTCAGAGTCGCTAGCCCTGGTATTATTCTAACCTTATCTGTTCTTTTTCATGTTAAAATCTGTGATCTATGCCATACTATGCCAAAATTGACCATCCTTGATCACCGTAGACTCCTAAAATACTGTAATTGGCCTTTTCTCATGTTGCTTGTATGTCCAATTTATCAATCACACTTTCCTTTTTCAGAATTATGTCTTTTGTTAAAGCTCTCTGGTTGCTTCTTCAGTATTAAGATTGAGATTAAATGTTTTCAATTTCTATTTTTAATCTGAAACAGTGTAAGCCTTCTAGGAAATTCTTGGCTATTGAATTGACATTTCTGTGATTTTATTCTTCATTCTTCTTTTTCCAACTTAAAATGCTATCCTCAAATTTTAATTGCATTTTGGTTGAGCAGAAGGAAATACTGAAATATCAGCTAGGCTATTTTTTCAACCTTTATAATTTCTACTTTATACTTTTAAGATACTAATATGTGTATTTGTAGAAAATACATATGTGAACACATTTTTAAATAAATATATATTGGCAGTGTGTGCTCAAGCTCAAAAGCTTTTTGTTGTTAAGATGTATAATAAGGTTTTTGGACGTTATTGCTTAATAGCTGTGATTTTCAAAATGTAGTGTATATAATTTGTGTATAATTAGAGTTCTCTAGAGGAACAGAACTAATAAAATAAGTATATGTTAAAAAGCATTTATTAGATTGGTTTACACAATATGGGCAGGGTAATCCAACAATGTTTACCCACTAGAGAGGCTGAGAAGCTGGTAGGAGGCTGGATGCCTCTTCATCCTAGGGTGATACTGAAGGCCTGGAGGATTCTTGGAAGGTTCCTTGTCATCAGTCTATAGTGGAAGGGTAAAGAAGCTAGCTTCCCATATCAGTGTAAAATGGCAGGAGTAATAGCAGCAACAGAGTAGATACCCTGATGAGCAAGGAGTAAAGCTGAGCAGACAGAAGCAGCAGTTTCTATGGGACCTCTTTATATTTATGAGGTACTGTCCAGGCTGGGGGAAAATCTTTTCTACTGACTTTATCCTGCTGGAAATAGCCCTGTGGTCTTGTCTAGAGGCTTATCTCCTAGTCAGTTCCAGATCAAGTCAGGTTGACAACTGTGATGGCTAGTTTGCATTGTCAGCTTGGTTGGATCTGGAGCTGGGTGTTCTCTGAGGTATTTCTGGATCATATTATTTTAAGTGGGAAGACCAACCCTATATGTGGGTGTCATCTCTTGGTGAAATACCAGAAAAAAAGGACATGGAGAAAGAAAAGCTTTGCTTTCGCCTACTTGCATTCACTCTTGCTGGCACATACGTGGAACCTGTTGCTGCTACTGCTGATTCCTTTGCGTTTTGGGTTTCCAATGTGGACTGAAGATCAGAAGCTCTCTAGGAATCCTCCAGGCCTTTAGTAAGGGACTGCTGAAGGATCCATCGTCATGGATTGAACAACTACTGGTTTCTTAGCTTCTCTGGTGTGATACACATGGTATACAATTACTTTGGCCATATTGTGTAAGCCAGTCAAATAAATTATCATTTATTATGCATACATTCTATCATTTCCATTTTTTTTAGAGAATCCTGACTAATACAACAGTAGTGGCTTGAATACGTATGGCCGTCATAGAGTCATATGTTTGAATGCTTGGCCATAAGGAGTAACACTATTAGGAGGTGTGGCCTTATTGAAGTAAGTATGTCACTGTGGAAGCAAGCTTTGAGGTCATATGTGCTCTAGCTACAACTAGTGTGGCACAGAGGCTCTTTTTGATGCCTGTAGACCAAGATGTAGGACTCTCAGCTCCTTCTCTAGCACCAGGTCTGCCTGTGTGACACCATGCTTTCTGCCATGACAATAATGGACTAAACCTCTGAACTATAGGAAAGCCCCAATAAATGTTTTCCTTTATAAGAGTTGCCATGGTGATGGTGTCTCTTCACAGCAATGGAATCTGTAGCTAAGACAACAACTAAGACTAACATCACTCAACATATATGTAAAAAATGTTTAAAATGCTATTCTTGTAGACAGACATACACAGTGTGTCAAATCTATAGGGTGGGATCGAAGAATCTAAAAAA
This sequence comes from Meriones unguiculatus, assembly GCF_030254825.1. Lineage (NCBI taxonomy): Eukaryota > Metazoa > Chordata > Mammalia > Rodentia > Muridae > Meriones > Meriones unguiculatus. Next base: position 64,248,092 of record NC_083360.1, read on the forward strand.
TAACTTTCCAGATAATCCTGATGGTGTAGTTCATAGATTCCTCTGCGAAATGTCTTAAATTTTGAGTTGATTTTTAAAATTGGACACCTGTTAGTGCAGTTTCTAATGTTATGACTATGTAAATATTTTTTAACGAACCAGCTAGTATATTTACATTCATTTATAAGTGCTTGCTCTGCCCACAACCTGGATCCTCCAAAGAGGAAATGTTCTAAATGACGAAGTCAAATAGAATGCAGAAAGTTAATCTATCATTTGACAACAGCTACTTATTTACCATTAATTATACAAATTGTGCTCTGTTTGGGTATGTTGATATCTAAGTTTTGGTTTTCCTGGATAGTGCTCCACTGTCCTGGAATTTATAGTTGTCCTTCTTCGTGCTTTTTCTTGTAAAGTATGGTTAGGGCCCAGGTTGGGTGTTGCCAGTTTCTTGGTCTCTTATTGAAGGAACTGAGTAAGTGCTCATATAGATTTGTAAAACAAACAGGTAATTTTATTTGTAGCCAAGTGATAGTATAAACTATAGAGGGCTATGCTATCAAGACCAACAGAAGGCACCACAAATGAGAGTACTTTTGGTGGTCCCAGTGGAATTTAGAAGAACATAGGAAAGTTCTTTATTTTGAACAACAAATTAAGTCACATATTCATTTTCCCACTGTACGTGTTCCTTTCCAGTTACCTCTGATTTTAATCAAGTGCACACTCAACTGTGTATAGGCATGATATGGTAAATAGTGAATAAGGGATTGTCTCTAAGGGTTCACTTGAACAACACAGTTGGCCTTACTGTACCTGAACCTAAAACCAGTTTTTGTCAGATTGATGACCCATCTGTTTGTACTTGATTCATTGAAAATGTCTAAATTTGATTGCTATTAGGCATGTTGGTTGGAGTTCTGTTTGTGTTATTGTTCAGATATGACAGCATAGGTAGCCACATGCAGGTGAAGTTTGAGAGGCTCTGACATCCTTCGATGTCAGAGTGTGAGTGTGTGTACTACGTGCAAGTGAAGGATGTGGGCTGCCAAGTGCATTACAAACGCCAGCAGTGATTTCCAGTTCTTTGATAAGAGCCAAACAGCTGGAAGTGACTCTGACTCTGACCACCAGAAGTGAGAAAATACAATCTTTTCTATCATACTACCAAAAATTCTCCTCACTACTCTCTAGTCCTTTTCAGTCTAGAATATAGGCCTTTCCACAATATAAACTGATCTAGGAAGAATCTCCTCCTAATTGTATCATATTGATAAAACATCTAATGGATCTACCCAGACCCTGAGGAAATTGTCACTTTCCTTAGGGGATGACATTTCTTGGCTTGCCAAGACTGGATTATAATGATTATAGTAAGATATGACTCTTACAACTATGCCTAGTTCCCATAATCCCCTCAACTTCTCATTCAGTAGTTAACCTCACCATAGGAGCTTATCCCTAACTCTAAGGAAGCAAACGTGATAATGCATTATGTCCATCTAAGCTGAGCATAAAGACATTCACTCTTTTGAGGAGGGATTCCATAAAGAGACACCCTGGGAATATATGCCCTGTTCTTCTGTCTTTAAGGGAGGTCCTTTTTGGAGTAGCAGGCCAAAAGTTCTCCATTTTCTCACTTCCTCGCCATTTCCCCCTCTTCATTGAAGATTGTCATGGGAAACTACCCTTGCTGTTCTGCTAGACTCTCTTCTTCAGTATCGCCTCAATCATTAATAAAAGTTTGTGACATTATATTGTACTTTAACATTAGCTGGCCCTAATAAAAATTGAACTATAGAGAGAGTTGGTCCCCAAATGACCATGATTATATATAATACCATCTTTTAGCTACATCTTTCCTGCAAAAGACACAAAAAAGGGAGCTGAGATTGCATATGTGAAGGCATTCCTAGCCCTCTGGCAAGACATTTCCATTTACTAAGGAACCAGGGAAGCTCCACAGAAGTGAACTCCACTTCGACCCTGGCTCCGATCCTGACATTGTAATGGTTTAATCCCCAAAGATACATCTTTTAGGGGAAATCTCTCACCATCATCGCTTTGATGGTTCATCAACTCAGATTGCATCTGGAGCCTGTAACTTAATCTGTGTGATATATGCTTAAAATTAGATACATCATGAGAAGAGACATGCGCAGTAGAGGAAATGACCTAATGTATCAATCAGGACAGAGAAGCACCTTCAGCATGCCCCTTGGTTTAACAGGGACTAGGGCCCTTGAATACACTCCCTCATGTGGCCCACTGTCAATCAATCTTTATTATCATTTTTTTCTCTGAATAGGGCCTCAGCTGAACTAACATACTGAATTTTATTTGAATTTTTCAATTTTATAAATAAAATTTTTACTTCTAAAATTACATATTTGATTTTTTAATTTTTAAAGTAATCTTTAATGAACAACTTTTTAGTCTTTCTGATTATAATTTTAAACTTTTGTTTTTTGCATTATCTTTGTTTCTTAAAAAGATTTTTATTAGTAATTTCATACGTGCTTGCCGTGTATTAACATAATGTCTATTCCCTACCCTCCAACTCCTTCCCGACACTCTCTTTTTCTTGCTTCACCATCCTCCTCCTCATCTTCCTTTTCTTCTTGAAAAGCAGAGGTACTGTGCCATGAGATACAGATGAGCAGAAGAGTGGAGTTCCTACTTCTCGGCTGCAGCATGCCTGGACTTGGCCTCAGTAAGAGTTAGCTAGAGCAGGAAGAAGAATATGGACACTTCCTCCTGGGAAGAAAGGGACACTATTCTTGGCTTGCAGCTTCCTTCAGTGTGTTCTTCATGACGCTGAGCTGGAATGGTGTAGGAAGGGAACTGTCTTGGTGCAGATACCACACAGTTCCTTCTTTTCATTTTTTTATTTAATTTTTATAAATAGATGCTTTTTTACTTGTTTTCCCCAGGACTCTTTCTAGAAGCTGTATGTGATTATATTTTATGTGTTTTAAGTTTCACCAATTTCACTAGGAAGCAAATTTGAAGAACTTTTTCTTTTTTTAAAATAATTTATTTATTTTGTTATTTTCTGTGAATTGGTATTTTGTCTGTATGTATAGCAGTGTCAGATCCCCTGGAACTGGAGGTACAGACTGTTGTAAGCTGCTGTATGAGTGCTGGGAACTGAACCTGGGTCCTCTGAAAGAGCAGCCAGTGCTCGCAACCACCAAGCCATCTCTCCAGCCTCTTAAGGGACTTTTTACAACGCATGTCCAAAGGTTATCACTTGATGTTTGTTGTTTTAAACTGTTAAATTTTGGGTGGGTTTTGATTCAGTAGTAGATGACCTAAGCACTAGACCAAAAACTACAGACAATTATAATCATGAGTTATGCAGGCTGAGGAAGTAACTCAGCAGTGAGTAGCTCATTGCAGTTTGCAGATCCTGTCACGTACATACTATTAGGCAAATACTGTGGTAGCTCTTCTTTACAGAGTAGGTTTTAAAAACATTTGCTAAGCACATACACACACGCACATACTCACCCCTTTCAGCACATATAACTTCTACCAGCAACATAAGAAGGCTCTTGTGTGTGCCACATCCTGGATATAGCATTACTTTCACACTTTTGTTATTTTGCTTATCTGAAAGATAAAAAAAAACAACAACAAACAAACAAACAAAAAACAACCCTGTGTCTTGGAATAGTTTGGCTTGCATTTATTTTACTTTATACACGTTAGGTCTGAGATCCATGTTATACTATCTGCCGTGGACTTTTTCTTACATCTTTGTATATCCATTGCCTTTGGCATTTCTAATCCGTCTGCTGTGGAGCCATTCAAACCTAGTATATTGTGTGTAGAGCTTAACTGGCTTTTCCTTTGGAGTTACTTTATTACCTAACTTTCTCACTGCCACAGATATGCCATCTTCCTTCTCTCTAAATTTCACATCTTGAGGGTAATCTTTGATACCTTTTAGCCTTATTTCTAACAGAAAATCAATCCCCAAGTTCAGTCCCTTTCTCCTTTGCAGTGTCACTCAAACCTAGTAATTCTTCTGTGTCCTTAACTTCTAAATCCTTTATCTTGGCTCTGTCTCAGCTGTGAACATCACACTGACTTCTTTTTCAAAATTGGTCTGTTTTGCATCTCTGCTTTGAAGCAAAGCAAGATGTAAGACACCAAAGGGGGTAAATTGTAAAATTCGGGTTGGAAGTAGTCAGTGGAAAATTTGAGTTTAACTTACTGGATATCAGGAGAAAATTTATAGCTGTTTGTAAGTACACACATGGCCATATATTAAACAATATTAAACAATAAATAATATTGAAAATTATTAACTGAATGTCATCTGTCAGATACTGCCAGAAGTAGGAGAAAGAAAGTTCTATATTTAGTTATTAATGCTGTCTAGGTGGAAGACATTTTTAGAAATGAAAAATTTGTGGTGGAATTTGATAAGCATTATGAAAAGGATATTCATATTATTATAATTATGTTTTTGATTTCTAGATAGAGACATACAATATTATTAATTCTATTTTGAGTAGAAGTTTATTACATCGTTAAAAGTTCAACTTTTGATTTCCTTAATAGTAATATGACATAAACATCAAATAATATATATATTATATTTTTCTTATGTGCTAGTAGAATATAATTTCTTATTAATTGTAGGTTGTGCTGGTTAGTTTTTATTGTTACTTGAGACAACTGAGCGTTATCTGGGAACAACCAACATCAGTGGAGGAATTGCCAAGATCCTACTGGCCTGTGGTCATTTCTGTGAGAGATTATCTGTACAAATGATTGATGTAGGAGGGTCTAGTCTCTATTCCACTGTGAGTGGCACCACAATTAGGTAGGTAGGTGTGAGCTATGCAAGAAAGGTAGCTGAGCATGAGCCAGTGAGTGAGCCAGGGGCATCATTCCATCATGGTTCTGCTTCAGTTCTTGATTCAATTTCTACCCTGATTTTCCTCAGTGATGAACTGTTGACCTGAAAGTGTAAGCTCAAAGAAACCCTTTTCTTCCCTAAGTTTCTTTTGCTTATGATGTTTACGATAGAAAAGAAACTAGAACATAGGTTTTTGAGGGTTTTTTTTTCTTTTAAAATAAATGATTGCTGCCAAAGCACATTTTAGATATGGCATTTTTATTAGGTCTGTAAACTCTCTAATAGTCCGCTGTATCCTTTGACTGAATACTTGCTTCTGATGTACCACTGAAGAGTCCTCACCCCTAGCTAGCTTTTCTTCTAGTACTGATGAAAGATCATGTGTATCTGGGGCAGGAGAGAGTGGTGAAGGTAATCCCTGGAGAGGGAGGGTCTTGTGACCTATTTCCTCATCCTGTGAGGGAGGATCAGCAGGCATCACAATAGTCTAGCTACTGATATGTTCTTTGCTAAGATGATGGGCCAATATGTTCCAGATTACCTCAGCAACACTACTTCTTGATGGCTGATGGTCTTGTCATATCCTGAGGGAATACTACATAATGTTTTGCATATTTTAAACTACTTATAAAGTAGGTATCATATACAACTATGATGGTTTAATGTCAGTTTTCAGCCTGATTGGATCTGGAATCTGGTAAGAGCTACTGCCATGGATGGGTCTATATACGTATATTTCCTGAAGCAAGGAAGACGATGCAGCCAGTCCTGATGAGACCCGATAGGCTAGGGTCAGATGAAAGGGGAAAAAGACCTCCCTTATCAGTGGATTGGGGAAGGGGCATGGGAGGAGAAGAAGAATGGAGGGCAGAATTGGGAGGGGATGAAGGAGGGGGACTACTGCTGGAATACAAAGTGAATAAATTGTAATAAATTAAAAAAAAAAAAGAAAGACCCTTTTCTAGAGTGGGCAGCACCTCCCATTGGCAACCTACTTGTATGAGGGCTGAGAGAAAAATCAGTGCTGTTTTTGCCTGCCTATTTTTGTTCCTTGCTGGCTAGTGTATGTATTCATATGCTCTTGATGTTGCTGCTTCCATCCTTCACTGACATTGAAATCTACCATTTGGCTTTCCAGTGTAGGCTGAAGACCGGTTCTTTTGGAATTTCCCAGGCCTTCAGTACCAATTTGGGACTGTTGAGACCTTCAGTGTAGTGCCCTGAACAGCTTCCAGGTTCTTGGCCTCCCCTCTGTGTAGACAGCTTTTGTTGAATAACCCAGCCCAATTGAATTGTGTAGTTCAATTTTATTTATTTATGTAATAATTCCCCTATGTTTTTTTAATCTTTATTTTTTAAATATTAATCACAGGTTATTTACTTTGTATCCCAGCTGTAGCCCTCTCCCTCATTTCCTCCCAATCCCACTCTCCCTCCCTCATGTCCTCCCTGCCACTCTCTAAATCCTAGCTTATCAGGTATCTTTAGTACTGGCTGCAGTGTCCTCTGTGAATTAGCAAGGCTGTTCCTCCCTTGAGGGCAAGGGAGGTAAAGGAGCCAGTCCTTGAGTTCATGTCAGAAATAGGTCCTGTTCCCCTTACTAGGGAAACCAACTTGGATAATGAGGTACCATGGGCTACATCCAAGCAGAGGTTCTAGGTTATATACATACATGGTCCTTGGTTGGAGAAACAGTCTCATAAAGGACTCCCATGCCCTGATATATTTTGTCCTTGTGGAGCTCCTGTCCTCTCTCGGTCATATTAAACTTCCCCTTTTATCATATGATTCTCTGCACTCTACAGAAGGTTTGGTTATGAGTCTCAGCATCTGCTTTGATACACCCCTAGGCAGAGTCTTTCAGAGGCCCTCTGTGGTAACCTCCTGTTTCTTGTTTTCTCCTATTTCCCATGTCCATCCCATTCGTCTTTGTAAGCGAGGATTGATCATCTTACTCCGGGTCCTTTTTCTTGTTTATCTTCTTTAGGTGCACATATTTTAGAATATTTATCCTATCGTATAGAACTAAATAAGTTAGTATAAACCATGTGTGTCTTTCTGCTCTTGGGTTGCCTCACTCACAATGATCTTTTCTAGAACCTACCATTTGCCTGCAAAGTTCATGATTTCTTCCTTTTTGATTGCTGAGTAGTATTCTACTGTGTAAAAGTACCACAATTTCTGTATCCATTCCTCTGTTGATGGACATCTGGTTTGGTTCCAGGTTCTGGCTATTACAAATAAAGCTACTATAAACATAGTTCATCAAATGTCCTTGTTGTGTACTTGAGCAACTTTTGGATATATGCCTAGAAGTGGCATAGCTGGATCTTGCAGAAGCACTATTCCTAATTGTCTGAGAAAGCGCCAGATTGATTTCCAAAGTGGTTGTACAAGTTTGCATTCCCACCAGCAATGGAGGAGGGTTCCCCTTTCTCCACAACCTCTCAGCATGTGTTGTTGCTTGAGTTTTTAAACTTTCTCATTCTGATGGGTGTAAGGTGAAATCTCAGGGTCATTTTGATTTGCATCTCCCTGATGGTTAAGGACGTTGAGCATCTTTTTAGGTGTTTCTCTGCCATTCAATATTCCTCTACAGAGAATTCTCTGTTTAGCTCTGTACCCCATTTTTTAATTGGATTGCTTGATTTATTGGTTTTTAACTTCTTTAGTTCTTTACATATTCTGGATATCAGCCCTCTGTCAGATATAAGATTGGTGAAGATCCTTTCTCAGTCTGTAGGCTGTCGTTTGTGTTCCGACAACAGTGTCGTTTGCTTTACAGAAGCTTTTCAGTTTCATGAGCTCCCATTTATTGATTGTTGCTCTTAGAGCCTGTGCTGTTGGTGTTCTGTTCAGGAAGTTGTTGCCTGTGTCAATGAGTTCTAGGCTCTTTCCCACTTTTTCTTCTGATTCATTGTGTCTGGTTTTATGTTGAGGTCTTTGATCCACTTGGAATTGAGTTTTGTGCAGGATGATAGGTATCGATTTGCATTTTTCCACATGTAGACATCCAGTTGGACCAGCACCATTTGTTGAAGTTGCTGTCTTTTTTCCATTGAATGGTTTTTGCTTCTTTGTCAAAAATCAAGTATTCATAGATGTGTGGGTTTATTTCTGGGTCTTCTGTTCAGTTCCATTGATCCTCCTTTCTGTTTCTCTGTTTGTTTGTTTTTTTTGTTTGTTTGTTTGTTTCTCCATATGAAGCTGAGAATCTTTCTTTCAAGGTCTGTAAAGAATTGTGTTGGTATTTTGATGGGAATTGCATTGAATCTGTAGATTGTTTTTGGCAGGATGGCCATTTTCACTATGTTAATCCTACCAATCCATGAGCATGGGACATCTTTCCATCTTCTGATATCTTCTTCAATTTCTTTATTCAGAGACTTGAAGTTGTTTTCAAACAGGTCTTTCACTTGCTTGGTTAGAGTCACCCCAAGGTACTTTATGTTATTGGTGGCTATTGTGAAGGGTGTTGTTTCCCTGATTTCTTTCTTGGCCCTTTATTCTTTGGTATACAGGAGGGCTTCTGATTTTTTTGAGTTGATTTTGTATCCAGCCACTTTGCTGAAGGTGTTTATCAGCTGAAGGAGTTCTCTGGTTGAATTTTGGAGGTTGGTCATGTGTACTATCATATCATCTGCGAATAGTGAAACTTTGACCTCTTCCTTTCCGATTTGTATCCCCTGATCTCCTTTAGTTGTCTTATTGCTTTAACTAGGATTTCAAGTATTGTGTTGAAGAGATATGGAGAGAGTGAGCAGCCTTGCCTTTTTCCTGATTTCAGTTTTAATTGCCTTTACTATGTTTAGATTTGTGTAGCACACTCTTAACTAATTTTTTTTGTGTGTGTATATATGCCTGAGTTTATGCATGTGTGCCATGTGTGTGCAGGAATCTGCAGAGGTTAGAAGAGGTTAGGTGTTAGATCCCTGGAACTGGAGTTATAACCAGTTGTGAGCCACCATGTGGGACATGGGGAATGGTCCTGGATTTTCCTGCAAGAACATTTACCCACTGAGCCATCATCTCCACAGTTCCTACAGTATTCATAATTAAACTCTTAGGAAGACTTAATTGAGGGAGGGGGCTTTAATTGGGATATATAATGAATAAATTGCGAAGAAAACATTTAAAAAGGAGACTTCATTCATTGTTTAATTATGTGTCTGTAGATAAAGTGGGATGGTGGAGTTACATGCATGTGATTGCAGGTGCCAACAGATGCTAGGAGTTATAGGCAGCTATGAGCTACCTGATGTGGGTACTGGGAATCAAACTCAGAGCCCCTGAAAGAGCTGCAAGCACTGTTCCCTAGTGATCAGTCTGCAGTCAAGATTATATTTCTGAGCCTCCCTAGAGTTATTTTGTTTCTGGATAGCATTTAAATTATTATTTTTTTTATGGGAGCATAAGGTTCGGTATTTTCTACATTAGGTATCCTGCAGTTACTGGTTTTAAATTACATATTAAAAAGATAATTATTTTTTTTGAATTAAACATCATTTTAATTCTTCAGATATTCTGAAATTTAAAGTTTTGTGTGTATTTTTAAAATGAATTTATTCTCTCATATATCACATCCTGATGGCAGTTTCCCTTCCCTCCCTCCTTTCTTTACTTCTTCTATCCCTTATCTCCTTCTTCTCCATCTACTCCTCCTCCATTTCCATTTCAGAAAGGGTCAGGCCTCCCAGGAGATTAAGCAATAATAGCCTATCAAGTTGCAATAAGATTAGTCATTTCCATAACCAGAAGCTGGAAACAACCTAGATGTCCCTCCATAAGAGGAATGGATACAGAAATTTTGGTACATTTACACAATGGAATACTACTCAGCTATTAAAAACAAGGAAATCATAAAATTTTCAGGCAAATGGTGGGAACTAGAGAAGGCCATATTGAATGAGGTAACCCAGAAGCAGAAAGACACACATGATATATACTCACTCATAAGTGGTTATTAGCCATATAATATAGGATAAACATACTAAAATCTATTCTCCTAAAGAAGCCAAACAACAAAGAAGAGCCTAGGAAAGATGCTCAATCCTCATTCAGATGGATAAACATGATAGACATTGGAAGCAAGAGAAGACAGTGAACAGGACAGGAGCCTACCATAGATGGCCTCTGAAAAACTCTACTGATTGAGGTATTGAAGCAGAGGCTGAGATTCATAGCCAAATTTTGGGCAGAGTGTAGGGAATCTTATAAAAGAAGGGGGAGATAGAAAGACCTCTAGGGGACAAGACCTCCATAAGGAGAACAACAGAGCCAGAAAAATTGAGCCCTGGGAATCATAAAGAGAATGATACCCCAACCAAAGACAATACCTAAAACCCCAGCTCAGATGTAGCCCATAACTCAGTCTCCAAGTGGGGTCCCAAGTAAAGGGAGCAGGGACTTTTTCTGGCATGAACTCAGTGGCAGGCTCTCTGATTACCTCCCTATGGGGATGCAGCCTTGCCAGGCCACAGAGGAAGACAATGCTGCCAGTCCTGATGAGACCTGATAGGCTAGGGTCAAATAGAAGGGAGGAGGGCCTCCTCTATCAGTGGACTATGGGAGTAGCATAGCAGAGAAAGAGGGAGGAAGGGTGGGATTGGAAGGAGATGAGGGAGGGGAACACAGCAGGGATACAAATTGAACACATTGTAATAAGTGATAATAATAAAATAAATATTAAAAAAAGATTAGGCACTTTCCCTCATGTTAAGGTTGGACAAAGCAATCCAGTAGGAGGATCAAGGCTCCTAAAAACACGCCAAAGAATCAGAAATAGCTCCAGTTCCCTCTGTTAGAAGTCCCCACCAAAACACCAAGCCACAAAACTGTAACATTTATGTAAGGGCCTAGGTTAGACTCATGCAGGCTCCCCGATTGTTGGTTCGGTCTCAGTGAGCCCCCCCACCCCACACACACACAATTTTTTTTTCTTTTTGCCAGTACTATTTGCTTCTACTCGTGGTCTCTGGGCCATCTGGCTTCTACTTTTTGACTCTCTCTGCAGTATCAGAGTTGGGCTCCCTCTGTTGGCATGGGTCTCAAGCTGGATCAGTTATTGGTTAGACATTTCCACAATTTCTGTGCCACCTTTACTTCTGCAATTCATGTTAGCAGGGTATATTGTAGGTTAAAGGTTTTGTGTCTGGGTGAGTGTCCCAAATCCCCACTAGCAGTCTTGCCTGGTTATAGAAGATGGCCAGTTTCAACTCTGCATCCTCCATTACTAGGAGTCTTAGCTAGGGCCACCCTAATGGATTCTTGGAAGTTTCCATTGCACGAGGTTTCTGTTTTGCCATTGAATTGTTCTCCCTCTTCCAGTTCCAGTTGTCTGACCCAGTTATCTCTCCCTGTATCTCCTCCCACTTGATCACTCCTGCTCCCTTCCCCTTCCTACCCCCCAGTCCACCCACAATATCTGGTCTAGTTTTTCTTCCCAGGGATATTCATGCATCTCCCCTTAAGCTCACCTTGTTACTTAGCCACTCTGGGTCTATTGATTGTAGCATGATTATCCATTATTTTACAGTTAATATTCACTTGTGAGTATGTATGGTGTTTGTCTTTCTGGGTCTAGGTTATCTCATTCAGGATGGATTTTTTTTTTCTAGTTCTATCTGTTTGTCTGGAAATCGCATGATGTCATTATCTGAATAGTATTCCATTGTGTAAATGTACCACAACTTTTGTATCCATTCTCCGGTTGCGGAAATCTAGGTTGTTTTCAGATTCTAGCTAATACAGATAAAGCTGCTATAAACATAATTGAACATGTGTCTTTGTAGTATGAAGCAGTGTTTTTGGTTTGTTTGCTTGCTTGGTTGTTTTTTTTTTTTTTTTTTTTTCTTGGGGAGGGGTATATACCTAGGAGTGGTATAGCTGGGTACTGAGGCATAATGATTACCAGTTTTCTGAGAAACTGCCATATTGGTTTCCAAAGTGACTGAACAAGTTTTTATTCCCACCAGCAATGGAGGAATATTCTCCTTGCTCCACATCCTCACGAGCATGAGCTGTCACTTTTGTTTTTTAACTTAGCCACTGTGACAAATATAAGATGAAATCTCAGAATTGTTTTGTTTGCATTTTGCTGATTGCTAAGAATGTTGAGCATTTCTTCAAGTGCATCTCAACCATTTGAGATTCCTCTGTTGAGAATTTTGTTAGATCTGTACCCTATTTTTGTTTTTTTTTTAATTTTTTTATTTTTTTTTTAATTTTTCATCAATTACACTTTATTCATTCTGCATCCCCCCATAAGCCCTTCCCTCCTCCCCTCCCAATCCCACTCTCCCTCCTCCCTCTGCATGCATGCCACTCCCCAAGTCCACTGATAGGGGAGGTTCTCCTCTCCTTTCTGATCTTAGTCTATCAGTTCACATCAAAAGTGGCTGCATTGTCCTCTACTATGGCCTGGTAAGGCTGCTCCCCCCCCCCCCAGGGGGAGGTGATCAAAGAGCAGGCCAATCATATTATGTCAGAGGCAGTCCCTCTTCACATTACTATGTAACCCAATTGGACTCTGAACTGCCCTGGGCTACATCTGTGCAGGGGTTCTGGGTTATCTCTATGAATAGTCCTTGGTAGGAGTATGAGTATCTGGGAAGTTCCCTGTGTTCAAATTTTCTGGTTCTGTTGCTCTCCTTGTGGAGACCCTGTCCTCTCCAGCTCTTCCTATTTCCCACTTCTTACATAAAATTCCCTTCACTCTGCCCAACAGTTGCCCATCAGGCTCAGCATCTGCATTGATAGTCTGTAGGGCAGAGGCTTTCAGAGGCCCTCTGTGGTAGGTTCCTAGGTTGTTTCCTGTTTTCTTCTTCTTCTGATGTCCATCCTCTTTGCCTTTCCGGATGGGGATTGGACATTTTACTTAGGGTCCTCTCTCTTGCTTAGGTTCTTTAGATGCACAGGTTTTAGTGGGTTTGTCCTATGTTGTATGTCTATATTAGTGAGTATATACCATGTGTGTCTTTTTGCTTCTGGGACAACTCACTCAGGATGATCCTTTCCAGATCCCACCATTTACCTGCAAATTTCATGATTTCCTTATTTTTCATTGCTGAGTAATATTCCATTGTGTAGATGTATCACAATTTCTGCATCCATTCTTCAGTTGAGGGGCATCTGGGCTGTTTCCAGCTTCTGGCTATTACAAATAAAGCTGCTACAAACATGGTTGAGCAAATGTCCTTTTTGTGTACTTGAGCCTCTTTTGGATATATGCCCAGGAGTGGTATGGCTGGATCTTGAGGAAGCTCTATTCCTAGTTGTCTGAGAAAGCGCCAGATTGATTTCCAGAGTGGTTATACAAGTTTACATTCCCATCAGCAGTGGAGAAGGGTTCCCCTTTCTCCACAACCTCTCCAGCATGTGCTGTCACTTGAGTTTTTGATCTTGGCCATTCTGATGGGTGTAAGGTGAAATCTCAGGGTTGTTTTGATTTGCATTTCCCTAATGGCTAGTGAGGTTGAGCATTTCTTTAAGTGCTTCTCTGCCATTCGGTATTCCTCTCCAGAGAATTCTCTGTTTAGCTCTCTTCCCCATTTTTTAAGTGGATTACTTGGTTTGCTGCTTTTCAGCTTCTTTAGTTCTTTATATATATTGGATATGAGTCCTCTGTCAGATAAAGGGTTGGTGAAGATTCTTTCCCAATCTGTAGGCAGTCGCTTTGTTTTGATGACAGTGTCCTTTGCTTTGCAGAAGCTCTTCAGTTTCATGAGGTCCCATTTATTGATTGTTGCTCTTAGAGCCTGTGCTGTTGGTGTTCTGTTCAGGAAGTTTTCTCCTGTACCAATGAGTTCTAGGGTATTTCCCACTTTTTTTTCAAGCTGATTTATTGTGTCTGGTTTCATGTTGAGGTCTTTGATCCACTTGGACTTCAGTTTTGTTCAGAGTGATAAGTATGGATCTATTTTCATTTTTCTACATGTAGACATCCAGTTAGACCAGCACCATTTTTGATCCACTCGAGTTTTTATACGGGATGATATAGACCTTTTTGCATTCTTCTACATGCCAACATACAGTTATACCAATACCATTGGTTGAAGACGCTTCTTTTGCCCATTGTATAACTTTGGCTTCTTTATGGAAAAACAAAAATAAAAACAAAGCAAAACCAGGTGTTCATAGGTATGTGGATTTACATCTGGGTCTTTAATTCGATTCCATTGATCAACCTGTCTGTTTTTATGCCAATACCATGTGGTTTTTATTATAATAGCTCTGTAGTAGAGCTTGAAGTCAGGCATGGAGAGACTTCCAGAAGTTCTTTTATTGTACAGGATTGTTTTAGTTATCCTGTTTTTTGTTTGTTTGTTTGTTTGTTTTTTCCATATGAAATTGAATATTCTTCTTTCAAAGTCTGTAAAGAATTGTGTTGGAATTTTGAAGGGGTTTGTGTTGAATCTGTATATTGCTTTTGATAAGATGGCTTTCTCATTATGTTGATCTTTCCAATCCATGAGCATGGGAGATATTTCCATGTTCTGATTTTTTCAATTTCTTTCTTCAAAGACTCGAAGTTCTTGTCATATAGGTCTTCCACTTGCTTAGAGTTTCTTCAATTAATTAGAGTTTTATATTTTTGTGGCTATTGGCTATTGTGTATGGTGTTGTTTCTCGGATTTCTTTTTCTCAGCCTGTTTCTCATTTGTGTATAAAATTTTTGGTGTTTTTTTTTTTTTTTAAGTAAATCTTGTATCCAGACATTTTACTGAAGGTGTTTATCATCTGTAGCAGCTCCCTGGAAGAAATTTTGGGTCACTTATGTAAAGTATTGCTATTTGCAGTACTTTGACTTCTTTCTTTCAGCTTTATATCGTCTTTAATCCTCTAGTTGTCTTATTTTTTCTGCTAGAACTTCAAGTACTATATTGGAGTGAATAGCCTTGTCTTTTTCCTGTTTTAAGTGGAATTGCTTTGAGTTTTCTCCATTTAATTTGATGCTGGCTATCGGCTTGCTATAAATTGTTTTTTTTACATTTAGATATGTACTTTGTATTTTTGATCTTTTCAAGACTTTTATCGTGAAAGGGGTGTTGCATTTTTTTCAAAGGGTTTTTCAGCATCTAATGAGATGATCCCATGTTTTTTTTTTCTTTCAGTTTGTTTATATTGTGGTTTACATTTATAAGTCAACTTATGTTGAACCATATCTACATCTCTGATAAGTAGGCTTTATGCCTACTTGATCATTGTGGATTTTTTTTTAATGGGAGAATATAGCAATAATCATAGTATTAGGTAGAAAAGAACCAACTACTTGGTTTCATTTCACTCATTATAAGCTTAGTCAAAGTGTTTACATATTCACCCATAAACTATTTAATCTTACAAGCCTTTACATCAAGACCTTCAGTGTGATTCATGTTGTATTCATTTATTCTGATATGTTATTTATCTTTGGTACTTTATTGCACAGGAGAATAACCCTTGCATATCTGAGAGTAAAGCTTCTAAAGGTTTGTGAAAGAAATGGTTAAACTTGACTGGAGGATTTCTGTGAAGTTGATGTTCTCAGCACTGAAGACTAACTGTACTTATCTCAAAGAGGTTGTTAATTCCCCAAAGCACTAGCTGCATATGTCCTCATTGAGGTGAAAGCAGCAGTGATGGACTCTGCCTAAACATCATTAGGAAGAAGCTTTTTAGTTGTAGTGATAGATAGTAATGTGCAACATTTGTGTATTTAGTTTCAGCATTAACTACCTCAATGGCACCTTAGTTTTGCTGACCTTAAAGATGAATAATAAATGGAGTAGAAATTCCCCTAATTAATCATCAGTGTGGTGAAGATGGATTTGTCCTTCAGACAAGAAACTTCTGAAATATATATGCATATACATATTTAATTTTAAAAATAGGTGGTGTCATTTGTCACCCTGATGTTTTTTATTTTAAGGAAATAACTTATATAAGTCTTGTTTTCTGCCCTAATCTTAATATGTGCCTAAAAGAAGTGTAGCTAGGTGGTTATCACCCTTGAGCTCATAAAGTTTTATTGTAGCTGAAATTAAGCTATGGAAACATTTTTATTTTTTGTTAGCCTATTTTTTGCAAAGGACACTTGTTAAAATTAATTTTGTAAAAATGAAATTAATATATAATTACAGCACCTTTTTCCTTCTCTTCCCTTCCTCTACCCCTTCTCATGTACCCACTCTTTCTCAAACTGATGGCCTCTTATTATTATATACATATACTTATGTGTATATACTCATATATATGCATATATGCTCATATACATTAATATGTAAGCCCACGTATATAAACCTATATAAAACCTCATGGGTGTGTTCAGTATTGTTTGTGTGCATATGATCTCATGGCTGACTACCTACACATTGGACAGTCACTTAGGGAGCGCCTTACTGCACTAGTGTAACTCCATCTCTCAGGATTCCTAAGGTGCTTATAGTTCGTAGTTTAGCAGTGGGGCCCTTTGAGATTTCCCTCGCCATGTTAACATGTCTAGTGTTATTGTCATTGTTCAGGTCTTGATTAGACAACTGTATTATTGTGGTGACATGTATTTTGAGGAGACAGTCCACAGTAGACTGTTCCTCTGGCTCTTATTCCCACCCCTTGCTCCCTGACCCTTAGCACAGGAGTTGTGTTGTAGATGTGTTAATGGAGGCTGGCCATCCTATGATCAATTGATCTCTGCATTATGACCTTTTGCAGATTTCTATCATGATCTTTGTTGGTTGCAAAGAGAAAATTCACTGGAAAGGGGTAAAAGCTATATTTTCTGTGGATATAAGGGTAAGATTTACGAAGCACTTGGGTATTTCTCTGGCATAAAGTAGCAGCATTAGGCTCTGTAAGATCCACAATACCACTAGGCTTAAGGTAGTTGGCCATATTTCTAGTACCAAGCATGATTTCCCTTCTGTTGACTGGGCCTTAAGTTTAATTGGCAACTGTTGCTCACTGCCCAGATATGCGTGTCACTATGTACGCTGAGGGATATCTTGGCATACTGTTCATTCGTGTAGTTAATAGGCCTCAGAACTGGTTAGGACTTCCCTTCCTAGGTAGCTTATGTAGCACTTCTGGTACTATGAACACTATTTCTCAGGAAAGAGGCTTTCAGGTCAGATTCAGCTCAAATCTTCCAAGTCTGTGCCCAAAGTGTGTGGTGTCTTCAATAATAAGGACTTACCTTCAACCACTGAGAGATAGCTATTGGCAACAGCAATCGACTTTTGGGGCCATTACTTGAACGACCTTGACCAACAACTTGAACAGTAGTAGTTTCTCATTCGTACCTGGTACAGGGGGTTTTGTTAGTCTGTGGCTCTTGTAAGGAGTATTGCCAGCCCAACTGGAATAACTTCAAGTAATTCCAGTAATATCTGTGTGCATGTGTGTAAACAATTTTTATGTGACTGTGCTGATAGTTTTATGTCAACTTTACACAAGCTAAAATCATCTGAGAGGAAAGAATCTCAGTTAAGAAAATGCTTCCATAAAATTGAACTGCAAGCAAGCATGTAGGGCATTTCTTATTTGATTGATAGGGGAAGGCCCAGCCCATTGTGGGTGGTGCCATAGTTGGCCTTGTTGTCCTGAGTTCTATAAGAGAGCAGGCTGAGTAAGCCATGGGAAGCAAGCCAGTAGGCAGCACCTCTCTATGGTCTCTGCATCATCTCCTGCCTTTAGGTTCGTGTCTTCTTTGAGTTCCTGTTCTGACTTCCTTTGATGATAAACAATGACATGGAAGTATAAACCAAATAAACCCTTTACTCCCCAACTTGCTTTTTGGACATGGTATTTCATCACAGCAATATAAACCCTAAATAAGACAGTGATTTTGATTAATGTGATTCCTTGAGGCTTTATTAAACATCCTGAACATTATTTTTCCTTTCTTCTTCATCTTCTGTATTGGCCTCCCTCAGCCTCCCCAGTTAAAGGTCCTCCTCCCATCTTCTTATTTTCCCCTTCATATTACTTGTGGCCCACTATGCTGTTGCTTTTCCAGTTTCTCCTTGCACAATTCCTTTTTGCTTTCATAGTTCCTGGAGTTATTTTAGGTTACTTACTCATATCTGAAGGTTCTTATTTTTTATGTTGTTTGTTTATGTGTGTTCAGTACTCTTGGTGGCCCAAAGAAGGCATTAGATACCCTGGACCTGTGTTTATTCATGATTGGAAGCTGTCATGTCAGGACCAGGAGCCAAGTCTAAGTCTTCTGCAAGAGCTGCAAGTTCTCTTAACTTCCGGGCAATCTCTGTATCCCCAAATGTTTTTGTTGTTGCTGTTTGTTAAGATTTATTTTCATATGTCTGTGTGTATGGGTGCATTTGCACATGAGTGTAGGTAGTCACAGAGTCCAGAAGAGGCCTTCAGATATCTGGGATGGTGGTTGTAAGCTGCCTCACATGGGTGCCAGGAACCAAATTTGCGTTCTTTGCTTTTAACTGGTGAGCATTTTACCAACCCCAGAAATGCCTTTCAAAATTATCAGAACAGGTAGGGTGTGGCGAGATAGCTCAGTTGATAAGAACACTTACTGTGTAGGCAATAATACCTGAAATTGAGCCCCCAGCATCCAAGAGACTATCATGGTTTGTTGTGCCCAGCTTGTGGGTCCAGAAGTTTGCTGACCTGACAGCCTAACAGAAGGGGTGGCTTCCAGTTCGCTGAGAGACTTTTCTCAAAAAGTAAGATGGATAGTGGTAGGGAAAACTGTAGATGTCTTCTCTGGCTTCCACACGTGTGGGTGTGGTCATATAAGCATCCTGTGCACACATACAAAAGTATACAATGTTTTTTTCATATCCCACCACAAAGAAATAAAACAAAACAGACGAAAATACATTGTTGAGGGAAATAGTGAAACGTTCAGTGTGTTTCCAATTGCGTTTTAGGGAGGCCAGTGTTTTTAAAGATGTAGTATATCAAGTCTCACCAGGATTGCCTGGATCCTCTTCCTCTGTGGCCTGGCAAGGCTGTATCACAAGGGAGAAGTGATCGAAGAGCAGGCAACTGAGTTCATGACAGAGGCAGCCCCTGCTCCCCTTATTCAGGAACCTACAAGGAGACTGAGCTGCCAATCAGCCACATCTGAGCAGGGGGTTTAGGTCCTCTCCATGTATGTGGTCCTTTTTGCATCAGTCTTTTGCAGGGCTCCCTGGACTCAGATTTTTAGCTTCAATGAGACTTGATAAGCTAGAGTCAGATGGCAGGGGAGGAGAACTCTCCATTTCAGTGGACTAGAGAAAGAGGTTGTGGGGAAGAGGGAGGGAGGGTGGGACTGGGAGTAGATGAAGGAAGGGGCTACAATGGGGATATAAAATGAATAAATTGTATGCATATATATATATATATATACACATATATATATGAATGAATGAAAAAATAAAGCTATATAGTATATATCCATTTTTAAAACTTAAGCTTTTTATTTAAGAAATAATACAGAGAATCTGCTCCCCAGTGATAACATTTTGTGAAAGTACAGTATAAGTTGAAGCCAAGTGTGTTGGCTAGTGTTATGTCAACATAAGCTAAAGTCATCCAAAAATAGAGATCCAGAGAAATTCCCTCCATAAGATTGGGCTGAAAGCAAGCCTGTAGGGCATTTTCTAGTGATTAATGTGGGTGGACCTGGCCCACTGTGGGTGGGGCTGCCTCTGGCTGCTGTCCCTGGGTTGTATAAGAAGGTAGGTTGAGCAAGCCCTGAGAGCAAGCTAGTAAGCAACATCCTCCATGGCCTCTGCATTAGCTCCTGCCTCCAGGCTCCTGCCCTGTTTTTGAGTTTCTGCCCACACTTTCTTTGATGATGAACAGTGATATGGAAGTGTAAGCCAAATAAACCCTTTCCTCTCCAAATTGCTTTTGGTCATGGTTTTATCACAGAAATAGTAACCATAATTAAGACCCCAAGATACACACACCCTTGATGCAATTAATTTAAAATTGTGTCAGCACAATGACCTTTGTAGTGCTACTTGTTCTGTCATAACCTCTTACGCCCCTCTCTTCTCTTAACTTCCTTCAACTGTTGATTTGTTCTTCATATAATTTAGTCATGTTTACAATATTAAATAAATCAAACAAGACAAGCGTGTAACATTTTAATATTAACTTTTAATTTAGTGTTACTCTCTGGGATCATTTCTAAATTGTAGTATCATTAGTTTGTTTACTTTTTTTAATTATTACTGAAGTGTTCCTAGACATCCCATAGTTTAACCATTTTTTGTTGATGGGTATCTGGATTGTTTTTAGTAGTTAACTATTATGAATTAGATACTATGAACAATTGTTTGTATCTTTTTCTTATTAATAGAAGTTTTCATTCATCTGGGATACATGTTCAGGAGCACAGTTTTCTAGGTTATGATAGTAATATGTTTAGTTTGGTAAGTAATTACATTCTCCCAGCGGTATAAGAATGATCCACGTTTACCTGCATTTTCACTGGTATTGCCACCTATTGATACCTAATTATTGTTCAGATTTTTATGATTGATAACTAATTATTGTTCAATTAAAAACATTTATTTTATTTTATGAGTGTGTTTGTACATATGTGTAAATAGCATGCCAGGGCATATTTGTTGAGGTCAGAGGACAACTTTATATCTCTTTCTGCTGTAGGAGTCCTGGGGATCAAACTCAGGTCCTCAGGCTTTGCAGCAAGCTCCCTGTCCTAATGTTTCCAGCATCTCGAGACATTATTGTTTTAATTTGTATTTCTCACAAGGCTAATGATGTTTTAGACCTTTTTCCATTTTCCTCTTCCTCTATATGTCCTCTGTTAATGTCTTTTGCCTATCTTTGATGTGAAATTTTAAATTACTTATTGTTGAATTTGAGAGTTCCTTATATTTCCCAGACACTGGCCATGTATGAACAGCATAGATTGCAAATATTTGCTCCCAGTTTATCACATTGTCCTCTTCTTTAGAGTCATTTGCAGAAGAAAATTTAAAAACTTGATTAGTTCAGATATTCTTTCCTCAAACTTTTATTGTTTAATAATAATTTTTAGCCTAGTCCTAGACTTTGGAGATTAAACAAAATTTGTAGTTTTATATTTTGTTTTAAATTTTGTTATTTATTTTTTATGTGTAGAAAGCAATATTTAAGGAGGCTGGTTCCCCTTTCCCTTTTTGGGAGTGGCTATGATTGTTTTAGCATAATTTATTAAAAGAACCATTCTCTTGTTCTTTTCCCACATACAGGACCAAGTGTGAATGCTTGAAAGGGTGTCTTGGTTGGATATCTATTTTGCTCTGCTGCTCTTTCTATCTTTTTTTTTTCATCCTGTCTCACCTTTATTAAAAATGACTTGCTTAGTTTGATAGGAATTGTGTTATATCTGAGAGTCAACCTGGGGAAACTAGCATCTCTATCTGATAGGAATTTCTAATCCCTTAAGCAGTATTTGGCTACTTATTTTTTGCTTGGATTTTATACTTAGCATTTTGCACTTTTCTAGCATTCAAGTCTTGTGCATATCTAGAACTACACTTAAATATTTTTTTGTAATGGTAAATACTATACAGAATGTTCTTTCCTATAAAATTGTTTTTTGTGCTTATGTTATTTTTCATTTTTCTTGCTTACTATAATTTTTTTTGATCTTCAATACAGAAATGGTATCAGCTTTAAATAAGTGGATTTTTCTTTATTTTTGGTGTGGATCTTTTTAAATTTTTTCTCATTGCTCTGGCTGTATCTTCCATTGCTTTGTTGGTATTACTTCACAACAATGTTGTGAATTTTACTGAATAATTTTCACCTCCCTTTTCTTTTCCCAAAGTTTCTCATGTTCCTCCCCGTCCTCTTTAAAATTCATGGCCTTCGTTTTTTTTCAGTTGTCATGTATACACACACACATACTCATAAGCATGTATGGAAATATGTATTTCACATATATAAATAAAATCTGCTCACGCCATGCAATGCCAATTGCATGTACATGTTTTAGAGTTGACCATGTGTTATTGGACAGAAAATTTGGTATGCATTTTCATGGATAAGATCACCCCTCTTGCGCTCAGCATTCCTCAGTTGTCTGCAGTTCCTCAGGTAGGGGTGAGGCCCATGAGTTTTCCCTGTTTCACATCAGCATGTACACTGTTTTTGTTCCTATTCAGGTCATGTCCTGGAAGCCATGTTGGCGAGAGTTCATGGCTGTAACTTCTGACACTTCTAGGAGACACAGTGTCACAGCAAATGGCCTATTCTGTTGCTTTTATAATCCTCAGCTCCCTCTTCCTCAATGATCTTCCAGCATTAGGTACAGGTGTTGTGTTCAGCTGTAAAGAAAAATGAAATCATGAAAGTTTCAGGTAAGTGGATAGAACTAGAAAAGATCATATTGAGTGAGACCCAGACCCAGAAAGACAAACAACACATATTCTTTCTTACAAGGTTCCTATCTCCAATCTAGATAACTGTAGAAACCAGGAAAGTAAAAAATGAACATTGTGGGAGTGAGGGAAGGAGCAATAGAACCATGAAAAGCAAGGTGCAAGTGGTCTAAAGGGGGAATGGGGAAGGTGCTCTAATTAGAGAAGAGGGAGGGACATAGATACAGGAGAATGTAAGGTAAACTAACAGTAAAGAATTTTTTTTTTTTCACATTGTAATGAATCACAGTTTTCCCCTGGGACATAGTCCTCATTAGCTGATGTTTTTATGAATGTTCTTTGTCAAAGTGAGAAAATTATACTTTGGCTTCTAGGAATTTTTGTTGTTAATGGTTTTTGGATTGTATCAAGTGATCTTACTCTATCAATTGAAAATATCATGGGAGATTTTTCTTTAGAATATTGGTATAGGAGAGTTCATTGATTTTAATTTTGAATAGTGAAACAGTTTTGCATAATTGAGATATACCTAATTGTTCATGATGAATAAATTATTATACATTTCTGAGCATTATTTGTAATCTTTTGTTGAGGATTTTTCTGAATATGTAATTATGAGCCCTATGGTTTTATGGGTTTTTAGAAAATATTGTTTTTGTTTGCTGATTTGGAGCTAAGTGTAGCTTCTCAAAATGAATTGGAAAGTGCTTCCTTCTCTTGCTTCCTGGAACACATTCTGTAGAATTGTGTTAATTTTTCTATAAGTATTCAGTAGAGTTTCCAGTGAGATAATCTCATCATAGGAAGGTATTTAGCAGGTTACTTTTTATTGTGGACATTTTGCTTTAGTTACAAAACAGTTTAGAAAACCGAGCATGAAATTTCCTAACAACCTGGGTTTTCATTATTTTTTTTGGGGGGTGGGGCTAGACTAGTGACCGAGACAGACCCGCGTGGATGCTTGGCTAGGGTTGTGTCACTAAGATTCAGCCCCAGCCCATTGCTACTCTTTTTTTTTTTTCAATGCAGTTTATTCAGGAACCTTGAACAATCCTCGGACCCTGGGGAAAGCCAGCCCACAGCTTAAATAGCCTCCGGGTAGCCAACCCAGGCGTGCCACGTGGGCAATGCAGATAGGTCCACATATATGGAAGCAAGCCAGATCCTCAGCCTTAGCCAAATGTGGAATTGTTCCTGACAGAGAGCACTCACCATCGGGAAGGTGGAAGGCGGAAACCAGCTCCATCTTTAAGGCATAGCATTCTGCAGCTCTCTACAGTTCCCCCTTTTTGTTTTAGACGCATCAGGCAAGAGTAGAGGTCTGATCTCTGATATTAGAAATAAATTGGGACTTTGTACCGATGTTCATTTAGGTGTCATCCACCCAAAGAGCATCAGACCCGTCTGATACCTTTTTCTCAGAGGCGGGACCTGGGGCATCAACCCGCATGCAACCAGACATGCTCTTCTCTGGGTCCAAAGCGGCTGACCCTGAGTGCAGTGCTTAGCCTCGCATCCTGAGCGTATCATTTTAGCTTTTTATGGTATCCAACCATGCTTGGGGAGACTGTCCTGCTTCAATGGCTGTAAAGGCCTGAATGATCATGGCTGCATCACACTGTTGTGAGACTCTAATCTTGCATATATACCACAGGCAAACCAAGGAGACCAACACCAGAAGGCCTGCTAACGCTCCCATGCCCGCCCATTCCTTCAGATGATTCATGGCTGCAGCAATCCATGATGATAATCCTGTGGCTAGTCCTGCGTCCACTCTGGTAGAATTTACTGTGACAATGGCCACTCTCAGCTGCTCCATCGTAGTATCGAATTCTCCAGTCCAATTACCTAATATATAGCTCGACAATTGTTTAGACAGATTTGCAGCACAGGAAAAATTCTCATGTTATATGCTAGTGACTCAAAGTCCAGCATATTTTCATTGACAGCCAAGTTGAGCGATTTGCCATAGGGTATCAATTTGCTCCTGCATGAGGTCAATCCTCTGATTGAACACCATCAAGCTTCCTTTTAGTTGAGCATTAATTCCTTTATGTACAACTAAGGCATGAGCTACATTGGCTAAATGATTGTTCAGGGTCTGAGCAGTCTGCCCAGTATGACTCATGGCTAATGTCCCAGTGGTAGCTCCAACAGCCGCCAATGAGATGGTAGTAACAATGGTGGCTGTAGTTCCAAGATCCCTTTTCTGTCTGAAGAGAGTCATAGCGTGAGGGGCATCAATGGGCACAGGCACCCAGTGAGGCATGCAAGTAACCAGGGCATACCTAAATTTACTAGCATTCCAGCATTGGGCAAAAAAGCAAGTATAATTACCACAATTACTTGGCTCTATCTGGCTAATAATGAATAAAAATGGGGGATATAGACAAACAGGTGTGGGCTTATAGGAAATATTATGAGAAGCCTTAACCCCCTCGTTGGAACATCCTGTGTCAGTTCTAGAACTAGCAGTGGTGGTGTCCGAGGTCTGAGTAGGTTCAGGAGACCATTGCCCCCAGGGGCGAGACGTGCTCCATGCCAATTGACTAACTCCATGTTTTCCTCCACTTTTGAAAGTCATTTAAGGTTCTTAAATTATTTTTTCCCTTGTTTTTAAATTTTTTATCAATTACACTTTATTCATTCTACATCCCCCCCATAAGCCCCTCCCTCCTAGCCTCCCAATCCCACCCTCCCTCCTCCCTCTGCTTGCATGCCACTCCCCAAGTCCACTAATATGGGAGGTTCTCCTCTCCTTTCTGATCTTAGTCTGTCAGTTCACATCAAAAGTGGCTGCATTGTCCTCTACTATGGCCTGGTAAGGCTGCTCCCCCTGAGAGGGAGGTGATCAAAGAGCAGGCCAATCAGATTATGTCAGAGGCAGTCCCTCTTCACATTACTATGTAACCCAATTGGACTCTGAACTGCCCTGGGCTACATCTGTGCAGGGGTTCTGGGTTATCTCTATGAATAGTCCTTGGATGGAGTATGAGTCTCTGGGAAGTTCCCTGTGTTCAAATTTTCTTGTTCTGTTGCTCTCCTTGTGGAGACCCTGTCCTCTCCAGCTCTTACTATTTCCCAGTTCTTACCTAAAATTCCATTCATTCTGCCTAACAGTTGCCCATCAGGCTCAGCATCTGCTTTGATATTCTGAAGGGCAGAGGCTTTCAGAGGCCCTCTGTGGTAGGTTCCTAGGTTGTTTCCTGTTTTCTTCTTCTTCTGATGTCCATCCTCTTTGCCTTTCCGGATGGGGATTGGACATTTTAGTTAGGGTCCTCTCTCTTGCTTTGTTTCTTTAGATGCACAGGTTTTAGTGGGTTTGTCCTATGTTGTATGTCTATATGAGTGAGTATATACCATGTGTGTCTTTTTGCTTCTGGGACAACTCACTCAGGATGATCCTTTCCAGATCCCACCATTTACCTGCAAATTTCATGATTTCCTTATTTTTCATTGCTGAGTAATATTCCATTGTGTAGATGTATCACAATTTCTGCATCCATTCTTCAGTTGAGGGGCATCTGGGTTGTTTCCAGCTTCTAGCTATTACAAATAAAGCTGCTACAAACATGGTTGAGCAAATGTCCTTTTTGTGTACTTGAGCCTCTTTTGGATATATGCCCAGTAGTGGTATGGCTGGATCTTGAGGAAGCGCTATTCCTAGTTGTCTGAGAAAGCACCAGATTGATTTTCAGAGTGGTTGTACAAGTTTACATTCCCACCAGCAGTGGAGAAGGGTTCCCCTTTCTCCACAACCTCTCCAGCATGTGTTGTCACTTGAGTTTTTGATCTTGGCCGTTCTCATGGGTGTAAGGTGAAATCTCAGGGTTGTTTTGATTTGCATTTCCCTAATGGCTAGTAAGGTTGAGCATTTCTTTAAGTGCTTCTCTGCCATTCGGTATTCCTCTCCAGAGAATTCTCTGTTTAGCTCTCTTCCCCATTTTTTAAGTGGATTACTTGGTTTGCTGCTTTTCAGCTTCTTTAGTTCTTTATATATACTGGATATGAGTCCTCTGTCAGATAAAGGGTTGGTGAAGATTCTTTCCCAATCTGTAGGTGGTCGCTTTGTTTTGATGACAGTGTCCTTTGCTTTACAGAAGCTTTTAAGTTTCATGAGGTCCCATTTATTGACTGTTGCTCTTAGAGCCTGTGCTGTTGGTGTTCTGTTCAGGAAGTTTTCCCCTGTACCAATGAGTTCTAGGGTATTTCCCACTTTTTTTTTTCGAGCCAATTTAATGTGTCTGGTTTTATGTTGAGGTCTTTGATCCACTTGGACTTCAGTTTTGTGCAGGGTGACAAGTATGGATCTATTTTCATTTTTCTACATGTAGACATCCAGTTAGACCAGCACCATTTGTTGAAGATGCTATCTTTTTTCCATTGTATGGTTTTGGTGTCTTTGTCAAAGATCAGGTGTCCATAAGTGTGTGGGTTTATTTCTGGGTCCTCTGTTCGGTTCCATTGATCCACCATTCTGTTTCTATGCCAGTACCATGCAGTTTTTAAAACTGTTGCTCTATAGTACAACTTAAGATCAGGGATGGAGATACCTCCGGAAGATCTTTTATTGTAGAGGATTTTTTTTAGCAATTCTGGGTTTCTTGTTATTCCAGATGAAGTTGAGAATTTTTCTTTCCAGGTCTGTAAAGAATTGTGTTGGTAATTTGATGGGCATTGCATTGAATCTGTAGATTGCTTTTGGTAAGATGGCCATTTTTACTATGTTAATCTTGCCAAGCCATGAACATGGGAGATCTTTCCATCTTCTCATATCTTCTTCTAATTCTTTCTTCAGAGATTTGAAATTTTTTTCATACAAGTCTTTGACTTCCTTGGTTAGGGTTACTCCGAGGTACCTTATGTCATTTGTGGCTATTGTGAAGGGTGTTGTTTCCCTAATTTCTTTCTCAGCCCTTTTGTCTTTTGTATACAGGAGGGCTACTGATTTTTTTGAGTTAATTTTGTATCCGGCCACTTTGCTGAAGGTGTTTATCAGCTGTAGGAGTTCCCTGGTAGAGTTTTTGGGGTCATTCACGTATACTATCATATCATCTGCAAATAGTGATAATTTGACTTCTTCCTTTCCAATTTGTATCCCCTTGATCTCCTTCAACTGTCTTATTGCTCTAGCAAGGACTTCCAGCACTATGTTGAAGAGATATGGAGAGAGTGGGCAGCCTTGTCTTGTCCCTGATTTCAGTGGGATTGCTTTAAGTTTCTCTCCGTTCAGTTTGATGTTGGCTATAGGCTTGCTGTATATCGCCTTTACTATGTTTAGATATGTGCCTTGTATCCCTGATCTCTCCAATACTTTGAACATGAATGGATGTTGGATTTTCTCAAAGGCTTTTTCAGCATCTAGGGAGATTATCATGTGTTTTTTTTCTTTCAGTTTGTTAATATGGTGGATCACATTGATGAATTTCCATATATTGAACCACCCCTGCATACCTGGGATGAAGCCTACTTGGTCATAGTGGATAATATCTTTGATGTGTTCTTGGATTCGGTTTGCAAGTATTTTATTAAGTATTTTTGCATCAATGTTCATAAGGGAGATTGGCCGGAAATTCTCTTTCTTTGTTGAGTCTTTGTGAGGTTTAGGTACCAAGGTGACTGTGGCTTCATAGAATGAATTTGGTAATATTCCTTCTGTTTCTGTTTTGTGGAATAGTTTGAAGAGAATTGGTGTTAGCTCTTCTTTGAAGGTCTGGTAGAATTCTGCGCTGAAGCCATCTGGTCCTGGGCTTTTTTTGGATGGGAGACTTTTGATGACCGCTTCTATTTCTTTGGGGGATATAGGGCTATTTAGTTGATTTACCTGGTCCTGATTCAGCTTTGGTAAGTCAAATCGATCAAGAAAATTGTCCATTTCATTTAGATTTTCAAATTTTGTGGCATATAGACTTTTGAAGTAAGTCCTAATGATTGTTTGGATTTCCTCAGTGTCTGTAGATATATCCCCCTTTTCATTTCTGATTTTGTTGATTTGGGTGGTGTCTCTCTGCCTTTTAGTTAGCCTGGCTAAGGGTTTGTCGATCTTGTTGATTTTCTCAAAGAACCAGCTCTTGGTTTCATTGATTCTTTGAATTGTTTTATTTGTTTCCAATTGATTGATTTCAGCCCTGAGTTTGATTATTTCCAGCCGTCTACTCCTTCTTGGTGTGTCTGCTTCTTCTTTTTCTAGGGTTTTTAAGTGAGCCATTAGGGTGCTTGAATGAGCTGTCTCGAATTTCTTTTTGAAGGCACTTAGTGCTATGAACTTTCCTCTTAGCACTGCTTTCATTGTGTCCCACAAGTTCGGGTATGTTGTGTCTTCATTTTCATTGATTTCTAGAAAGACTTTAATTTCTTTCTTTATTTCTTCCCTGACCCAGCTGTCATTTAGTAACAAGTTGTTCAGTTTCCATGTGTGTGTAGGCTTTTTGTTATTTCTGTTATTGTTGAGGTCCAGCTTTATTCCATGGTGATCAGACAAGATACATGGGATTATTTCAATCTTCTTGTATTTGTTGAGGCTTGCTTTGTGACCCACTATGTGGTCTATTTTGGAGAAGGTTCCATGAGGTGCTGAGAAGAAGGTAAATTCTTTTGTGTTTGGGTGTAAGGTTCTGTAAATGTCTGTTAGGTCCATTTGATTCATGACCTCTGTCAGAGACATTGTTTCTTTGTTTAATTTCTGTTTTGTTGACCTGTCCTTTGTTGAGAGTGGGGTGTTGAAGTCTCCCACTATTAATGTGTGGGGATCTATATGTGCTTTAAATTTATCAATGTTTCTTTCACAAATGTGGGTACCCTTGTATTTGGGGCATAGATGTTTAGGATTGTGATGTCTTCCTGGTGGAATTTTCCCTTGATGAGTATGAAGTGTCCTTCCCCATCTCTTTTGATTAATTTTGGTTGAAAGTCTATTTTATCAGATATTAGAATGGCTACTCCTGCTTGCTTCTTGTTCCGTTTGCTTGGAAAGTCGTCTTCCAACCCTTTACCCTCAGGTAATGTCTGTCTTTGTGTCTTAGGTGTGTTTCTTGTATTCAACAGATTGCTGGGTTTTGTTTACGTATCCATTCTGTTAATCTGTGTCTTTTTATTTTAGAGTTGAGTCCATTGATGTTGAGAGAGATTAATGACCAGTGGCTGTTAGATCTCTTGATTTTGATGTTGGCTGTGATCATACGGTTGTGTGCTTGGTTGCTTTTTGTTTTACTGAAGTGAGGTTATTTATTTCCTGTGTTTTCTTAAATGTAGCTAGCTTTCTTGGGTTGTATTTTCCCTTCCAGTGTCTTCTGTAATGCTGGATTTGTTTGTAGGTATTGTTGAAATTTGTTTTTGTCATTGAATATCTTGTTTTCTCCATCTATGAGGACTGAGAGTTTTGCTGGGTATAGTAGCCTTGGCTGACATCTGTGTTCTCTTAGGGTCTGCATGATATCCGCCCAGGCCCTTCTGGCTTTCATAGTCTCTGTTGAAAAGTCAGGTGTGATTCTAATGGGTTTGCCATTATATGTTACTTGGCCTTTTTCCCTTGCAGCTTTTAGTATTTTTTCTTTGTTCTGTATACTTACTGTTTTGATTATTATGTGGCAGGAGGATTTTCTTTTCTGGTCAAATTTGTTGGGTGTTCTGTAGGCCTCGTGTATTCTAATTGGCCTCTCCTTTAGCTTGGGGAAATTTTCTTCAATGATTTTGTTGAAAATATTTTCTGGGCCTTGGAGAAGGGAGTCTTCTTTTTCCTCTATACCTATTATTCTTAGGTTTTGTCTTTTCATATTGTCTTGCATTTCTTGGACGGTCTGTGTCAGGAATTTTTCGGATTTAACATTTTCTTTGACAGATACATCGATTTCTTCCATTGTATCTTCTACACCTGAGATTCTTTCTTCCATCTCTTGTAGTCTGTTGGTTATGCTTATCTCTGTAGTTCCTGTTTTCTTCCCTAGATTCTTCCTTTCCATTATTTCTTCCATTTGTGTTTTCTTTAATTTTTCCAATTCTATCTTCAGGTCTTGAGTTGTTTTGTTTACTTCCTTCACCTGTCTGATTGTACTTTCCTGTTTTTCTTTTAGTTCCTTCAACTCTGTTTCTATCATTTCATTCAGTGTTTTAAGCATTTCCTTTCTAAAGGCCATAAACGGTTTGGCTGCAGCTTCCTCTATTTCTTTACGGGTGGCAAAATTCTGTTTGAGTTTATCTTCCTGTATGTCTTTACAAATCTTATTTGTTTCCTCTGTTATCATCTTCATGAGCATACTTGTTAGGTCATCTTCTTGGATTTCAGTTATGGTGGGGTGTCCAGGGCTACTTGCCACTGGGTAACTGGGTTCTGGAGATGCCATATTGCTCTGTCTTTTGTTGCTTGAGCTTTTACGCTGGCCTCTACCGATTGTGTTATCTTAGGTGTTTTGGGTTATTTTCTGGTGGTTCCTGGGGATCCTGTGGTGGAGAGAATCCCCTTTGCATAAAGCTGGTTTTTCCTGAAGGATGTCTTCTCAGCTTTTTGGGTATAGTCCCTGGATGACTGGTGTTTTTTCAGGAGTTGCTCACCTCAGGGATATAGACCTGAGTGGTAACTGTGGTCTTTGTTAGTCGAGAGGGTTCTCCTCTCACCCAGGGAAGTCCTGAGGGCAGTTGCCCTGTTTCTGGGTTTCTTGTTGTAAATTTAATGATCAGCTGCTGTGACCCAGTTGGACATCAGGCGTGCCTCAACTGTTTGTGCCTGTGTCTGGAGCACAGCTGAGTGCTGGCGCCTTGGCCCCACTAGACTGCTAGACTTTTTCTAGGGAAGGATTGGGTGATTTAGGTCAGTACAGTTTCCTTCCTTCCCCGTGGATTCTCTGGAGACAGGGACTCCCAGTGTCTTTTTTTTTGCCCTGGTGCACACTGCTCAGTGTCCGCCAGCTGGCCGGCCGCAGAAACTGCCTGTGCCTGGAGCACAGCTGTGTGATGGCGGCTCAGTCTCTGCCAGCTGTCTGGTGCGCAGAAACTGCCTGTGTCTGCCTTTGCGGCTTTTGGGAGCCTGAGTGCCTCCCTAAGCTGGGTAATTTTCCGGGGACCTTTTCAGGTTGGGGGTGAGCTGAGTGCTCTGAGATCAGACCAGCCGTTCCTATCTCCGGTGGCGGATCAGGCGCGCAGGCAGGCAGGGCTCAGTGCCGGAACCTGGGTCCCCGGCTCTGGCTCAGGGCTGGCTCCTGGGGTGCTCGTGGAACCCGCCTGAGTCTTTTCCAGGGGAAGTCTGGGTGACCTAAGGCCGGTCCCAATCGTTTCCTGTACCCTGGGGTTATCTCTCAACTGAAAATTCCAGTCTCTGATAGTGTGGTGCACACGGTTCAGTCTGGGACCGTGACCAGAGACACTGGCTTGTGTCTCTGGGCTGGGGCTGGGGCTGGCGGCCGGCAGCCAAGCGTCTGGCGGGCGGAACCGGGATCTCTTCCATGGTTTAGCCGGGTGAGTTAAAAGCTGATTGAATCCCCCATCGTGGGGTATCCTCTCACCTGGGAAACACAATGACTGTGTTTTATGGCCGAGAGTTCTGATTGCTGGTCACTGTGCTGATCCTGCTGTGCTGCTGCTCAGAATGAGAGTCCTCCTGGTGCCGCCATCTTGCCCCTCATCCCCATTGCTACTCTTTTATTTCTTCATTCCTGGTGGTCTAGAACCTCTCAGCTTCTTGTTTCTTTTCCTTTAAAAAACTGATTTTATCCATTCCTTGGTGGATGATCACTTAAGAACAAATTTTTGCTGACTTTGTTTATTTAAGAATATTGTGATTTTCCTTTCATTTCTCAAAGATATTTTCATTAGGTACAGAATTTGAGCTAATGCATTTTCTTTTTCAGTATTTGAAAAATACACCTACATTGTATTTTTTCAGTGAGAAATTTGTTGTTATCATGTGAATCATTCCTCTGTCATTGCTTTCAGAGTTCTCCTTGGTATTTAGATTTTACAAGTTTTTTGTTTTTTTTTTTGTTTTTTTTTTTTTTTTTATCAAAAGTCTTGGTGGAGGTTTCTTTGATGTATCCTTTTGGGAGAGTTGAACACTTTGAGTTAAATGTTATATTCAAAGTTATAATTTAGTTGGTTTTTCTTTGTGTGCTTGTTATCTATACCTTCGCTGATCTTCATGTCTGGTTTTATGCAATATCATGTAGGATTTTGTTACTATGCATTTGTTGTTTAATGAGAAATTAGGTATGGTAATACCTGCAGCAGTATTCTTTTTTTTTTTTTAACTTTTAACTTTATTTATTTAGTTGCTCATTTACGTGCCAATTATAGTCCCCATTCTCCTCTACTCCTGGTCCCAGTCTCCCTCCTTTTTCCCCTTTCCTACACTTCAGGAAATGGTGGCACTAACCCACCAAGTACTTCAAGTCACATCAGGACTGAGCACCTCCTCTTCTATGGTGGCCTGGCAAGGCAGCCCCACCAGGGAAGTGATTAAGAAGCATGTAGCAGAGAGCAGAGTCCATGTCAGAAATAGCCCCTTCTTTCCTTACTAGGGAAACTATAAGAAGACCCAAGTTGCCCATATATATGAAAGGACCTAGATCCAGTCCATGCATGGTCGTTGCTTGGTACTTCAGTCTCCACAGGCCCTGTCCCTGGGCCCAGGTTAGTTGGCTCTGTTGGTCTTCTTGTGAAGCTCTTGTCCCCTATGGGTCCTTCTATTCTTCCTCTGCCTCTTCCACAATTAACAGGATTCTTTTTGCTCAGTGTGGCTTTGACTATTTGAAATCCATAGTTACTATCGATTTTAATGTTTAAGTGTGGTTCTTTATATCCTTTTACTCAGAATTATCATTTCCTTATTTTATAAGGAAAGATAAAAATAATTATAAGTAAACAAATAAAAATATTTAAAACGATATGTAAATCCACATTAAGTTATACTCATAATGGGACCTATATACTCTGTTATCTGAAGCATCATAGTTCTCATCCTTAAAATATTTATTTATTATAATAATTTATTCCCTTTGTATTCCAGCTATAGCCACCTCCCTTGTCTCTTCCCAGTCTCAACCACCCTCTCTCTTCTCCCACACTCCCCTCCTCTAGACTCCTGATAGGGGAAGATCCTCCTCCCCTTCTGTCTGACCCTAGCCTATCAGGTCTCATCAGGGCTGACTACATCATCTTCTTTTGTGGCCTGGCAAGGCTACCCCGCCACCCCCAGGGAGAGGTGATCAAAGAGATGGCCATTCCATTCATGTTCATGTTCATGTCAGAAACAGCTCAAGCTATACTATAGAGCAACAGTAATAAAAACCGGCATGGTACTGACGTAGAAACAAACTGGTGGATCAATGGAATCGAACTGAAGACCCAGAAATAAACCCACATACTTGATTTTTGACAAAGAAGCCAAAAACCATACAATGGAAAAAGGACACCATCTTCAGCAAATGGTGTTGGTCTAACTAGATGTCTACATGTAGAAAACTGCAAATAGATCCATATTTATCACCCTGCACAAAACTAAAGTCCAAGGGGTTTGAAGACCTCAGCATAAACCTAGACACATTAAAGTGGGGAAGAGCCTTGAATTCATTGGCACAGGAGACAACTTCCTGAACAGAACACCAACAGTACAGGCTCTAAGATCAACAATCAATAAATGGGACCTCATGAAACTGAAAAGCTTTTGTAACACAAAGGACACTGTCAAGGGAACAAAAGGATATCCTACAGACTAGGAAAAGCTCTCCACCAACCCTACTTCTGACAGAGGACTATAAAAAGAACTCAAGAAGTTAAACACCAACAAACCAAGTAATCCAAATAAAAAATGAGATACAGAGCTAAACAGAATTCTCAACAGAGGAATAATTCTCGTTTTTTTTTTTGTTAATTTATTTTTTTTCTTTATTAATTACATTTTATTCATTTTGTATCCTCCTTGTGGTTCCCTCCTTCCTCCTGTCCTAATCCCTGCCTTCCTCCTCCCTGCTTGCATGCCCCTCCCCAAGTCCACTGATAGGGAAGGTCTTCTTTTCCTTCTTTCTGATCTTAGTCAATTAGATCTCATCAGGAGTGTCTGTATTGTCTTCTTCTGTGGCCTGGTAATGCTGCTTCCCCCTCAGGGGAAGGTAATTAAATCGCAGGCCAATCAGTTCATGTCAGAGACAAGTCCCTGTTCCTATTACAATGGAACCCACTTGGATACTGAACTGCCATGAGCTACATCTGTGCAGGGGTCTTAGGTAATTCACATTTTAAAACATTTATTGCTTTGTAATTTTATTTAAGAACATGACGCTGGAACATAAAAGTGACACCAAAACTTCATTGAGTAAGAGTTTAAATATTTTACCTTATTGCAGTAAGGTCACAAAGGTATCACACAGCTAGATTAAGGTAACCTTTTAAACATTTAACCTTTTAAACATTTCCCCAGTCAAAACTCTGTACATCTCAGTGACCCTTACCAGCGTTTCGCAACCTGTGAGCACACAGTTGAGTGACTTTTTCATAATGGTTACCTAAGACCACTGGAAAACACAGACATTTACATTATGATTCATAACAGTGGCAAAATCACAGTTATGAAATAACAATGAAAATAATTTTATGGTTGGGGGTCACCACAGCCATTCAGGAACTGTATGAAAGGGTTCCAGTGTTAGGAAGGTTGAGAACCACTGCCCTATACAGTTAGAATACCCATTCAGGGACAATGGAGGTTCACTTTATACTGTTTTACACTTTCCTGTCAGTTACATTTATAGACTTATCCACCACAAAACAGAAAAACAAACCTGACAGAGTTGAAGCTATAAAAATAATAAGTTTTAATATCCTCTTTCATGGCTCACATGTTTTTTTTTTTTTGTCTGTTTTCTTTCCTTCCTCATCAGCTAATATTCTATGTGAAAGCATAAGGAAAGGTGTATAAGTGTATAATTAGACTATCACACACCAAAAATACAGTAATGGTAACCTAAATTATTCTTATAACATACTAACCATAGTCAAAAGCCATGAGGTAACATTGGTAAAGATTGTGTATTGCTTTCAGTGCCTTTGGCTATTTTTATGTTAACATCAAAAATAAATGTTTCAAAGGAGAATGAACTGGATATAATTATATATAAACAATGCTGAGATCAATAGTATTTAAAATAGTTGGAAAGTAAACTAAACATGAAATATACTTCTGCATCCACTTATTTGAAAATACCTGGAGGCTTTTTCTTATCCCAAAGGCATTTCTAATTTACATAGCAAAGATAATATTATTTCTGTTTTCCTTTAATATTCAGACACAGTTATATTCAGATAAGAAGGGTACCTTACATATGAAAGCTTGTATCTAATTTTGTGATTCAGAGTCAGTCACATATAAAATAACTTCTTGCTAAAATTGGAGAATGTGAACTTTTTTTCTATTTTTATTTTTTTATATTAATCACAGGTTATTTACTTTGTATGTATCTCAGCCATAGCCTCCTCCCTCATTCCCTCCCAATCCTACCCTTTCTCCCTCATCTTCTCCCTGCCCCTTTCCAAGTCCACTGCTAGGGGAGGTCCTCCTCCCCTTCCATCTGACCCTAGCTTATCAGGTATCTTCAGGCCTGGCTGCAAAGTCCTCTTCTGTGGCCTAGCAGGGCTGTTCCTCCCTCGGGGGCAGGAGGTAAAGGAGCCAGTCATTGAGTTCATGTCAGAAATAATTCCCCTTACTAGGGTACCCACTTAGAGACTGAGCTACCATGGACTACAGCCAAGCGGGGGGTTCAAATGTGAACTTTGATCAGACAGTCTCATTTGTGATAACATTTTGAGGAATTGTGATAACAATTCTAAATGTTCATCTCTCATTTGAGATTTCATTTCTAAAATTCATTTTATTATTTTCAATTATTTGAAAATTTCTTCAGTTGCTCCCATCCCCCCATTACTTTTCCCTCCCAACTTAATATGTGCTTTACCCCCTGCAGTTGACAAGGTCATTTCCCCATGAAGTTTCCTTGTCCTTTTTGGTCTTGTTTTATAATCCACATTTACCTGTTAATCATGGGGGTATGTTTGGATTTTATTAGTATTTATATAATAGGAAGCAAAATTTGCTATATTTACTGATACTCCAGCCAAAGACCATGCATGGAGATAACCTAGAATCCCTGCACAGATGTAGCCCATGACAGCTCAGTCTCCAAGTGGATTACATAGTAATGGGAACAGGGACTGTCTCTAACATGAACTCAGTGTCTGGCTCTTTGATCATTTCCCCCTGAATGGGGAACAGCATTACCAGGCCACAGAGGAAGACAGTGCAGCCAGTCCTGCTGAGACCAGATAGGTTAGGGTCAGATGGAAGGGGAGGAGGACCTCACCTTTTACTGGACTGGGGGAGGGTCAACTTATGGAGAAGAGGGTGGGAGGGTGGAATAGGGGACAAAAGAGGGGACTGCAGCTGGGCTACAAGGTGAATAAATTGTAATAAAAATAAATAGAAAGTTTTGCTGTATTTGATTCAGATTCTTCTGTAAAATATTTTCAAGGATCATTAGATTTTTATTTATTTATTGTTCTGGTGAGCAGGTCCCTTTTATGATTAAATATAACCATTATCATTCTTTCTAAAAGATTGATTCATACTTGCTCCTAGCAAGCTATGCCTCTTCACCAGGCCACTATTTAATCTCTTATATATAAACCCGAATTTGACAGTATGAAATTCATAATTAAGATGAGAGTGTCAAGATGCCATAGTATTTTTTTTAAATATTTGCAGAGCATTGTTTAAAGATATTTGTTAGAAGGGCTGGAGAGATTACTAAATGGTTAAGAGTAATTGCTGTTCTTACAGAGGACCTGAGTTCTGTTCCAAGCACCTATGAATGTGTCACAGTTACATGTAACTCCAGCTCTGGATGATTCTACTCTCTTCTGACCTTTCTGACCACCTGCCCAACTTGCACATAACCCCAAACAGACACACATATATGAAAATATTAAAAATAAATATTAAAAGGAAATATATTAGCCATTTTATTGTTTTTTAAATTTTATTTCAATGAAAGTATAATTACATCATTTCCCTTCCAAGCCATTTCATGCCCACTTACCACTCCCTCTAAAATTTCTAACCTCTTTTAAATTATTATTGTTAAACACAAATAAATTAACACATCACACGTAAATATAACACATAGGGTCAGATAATGTGGTATTATTTTGGGGATGGCCATTTGGTATTAGATAACTAATTAGGGGTCTCAATCCCTGTGCAGACTAATTCTTCTTACATGTTTTTAACTGTTTGTAATTTTTCATGTAGGGTTGCTGTTCTGTGAGATATCCCCATCCATATTTTAATGTCAGCTTATGTTTGAATTGTTCAGACTTTATTTAGGCAGCCATGTTGTTCAGGAAACAGCAGAAGCAGGGCCAAATTTTTTTAAGAGCCAGAGTCTTCTGTGAGATCATGTTTTCTAGGTATAATAAGAAAGCTACATCCTTGAAAAAAGATTTTAACTTTATTATTATTATTACTTACAATTTATTCATTTTGTATCCTTGTTGTAGCCCTTTCTTTTATTTCTTCCTTGTTGCATGTACTCCCTCCCTCTTCCTCTCCTCTCCCCTTCCTCTAGTCCACTGATAGGGGAAGCCCTCCTCCCCTAATCTCTGACCCTAGCCTATCAGGTCCCATCAGAACTGTCTGGATCTTCTTCTTCTGTGGGCTGGCTAGGTTGCCCCACTAGGGGGAAGTGATCAAGGAGCAGGTAAGTGAGTTCATGTCAGAGACTGTCTCTTCTTCTCTTACTAGGGAACCCACATGGAGACAGAGTTGTCTATGTGCTACTTCTGAGCAGAGGGTCTAGGTGCTCTCTATGCATGGTCTTTAGTTGATGCATCAATCCCTGCTTTATGGCCTCATTGGTCTTCTTGTGTGGTTCCTGTCCCACAAGGATTTTTTATATCCCTGTTCTTCTATAGGACTCCCTGGGCTCAGTCCAAAGTTGGCTGTGAGTCTCTTCATCTATTTATTTTTAACAATATGTTTTAATCATATTCAGTCCCCTCCCCCAACATCTTGCAAATTTACTACTCTTTTCCTACCTAACACAATTTTTTGCCTCCTTTTTTAGTTTTTTAATTTTAACAAGTACATTTTTTCTGTTGCCCACAAATTCTTGGATGTGTAGCCTTTTACTGGAGTATAGTTACCAGGACCAATACCCCAACCAAGAGCAATGCATGGAGAAGACCTAAAACCTCAGCTCAGATATAGCCCATAGACTTACTCTCCAAGTGGGGTCCCTAGTTAGGGGAGCAGGGATTTTTTTCTGTCATGAACTCAGTGGCAGGCTCTCTGATCACCTCCCCTTGGGGGGATATAGCCTTGCCAGGCCACAGAGGAAGACAATGTAACTAGTCCTGATGAGACCTAATAGGCTAGGGTCAAATAGAAGGGGAGGAGGACCTCCTCTATAAGTGGACTAGGGGAGGGACATAGAGGGAGAGGAAGGAGGGAGGGTGGGATTTGGAAGAGATGAAGGAGAGCAGCACAGCAGGGATTGAATAAATTGTAACAAATGATGAAAATAAAAAACCGGTAGTCTCTTAGTCTTTGTGCCATGACCAGTTGCGAGTCTTGTGTTAATCATCATCTACTGTAAATAGAAGCTTCTCTGATGGAGGGCTGAGAGGTGCACTAATATTTGGGTAGAGCAATACATCATTAGCAATGAGTTTAATACTATATCCATGCCATTAAAGCAGAATAATAAGAGTAGTTTCTCTCCTTTGGCCTTGTGCCACCCCGGTGACTGGTTCTTTAGCCAGATAAATGGACCTTTGAAAGAACAGCGACTATTCTTCACCTCTGAGCCATCTCTCCAGCCCTGTACTCAATTTTTAAATTAGATTATTTGGTTTATTCTAACCACTGGTCACATCTCTACTCCTGGAAGCCATAGCTACTGTATGTAATTGCAAATGTAGTCTTCTTTATATATTTCCCTGTCCAAGATTTCAGTATTTAAAACACCAACATGGTCTCCATAGTCAATAAAATGTAATTAATATCCATTTTTAAGTATGGAATCTCTAGATTTTTGAACAAAGTCCTGAAATATTACTTGTATCAAATACAAGTGTCTCCTTATTTTTTGTCACAGAGAAAAAGACATAGAGAAAAGGAACATGTTTCCTTGACTTTATATTTTTACATGAATAAAAATTAATCAAATTTTATCATGAAAAGAAAAGTATAGATTTGTGTTTTTATCTTTTATTTTTAATATTTTTTTCTCAACATTTTTATTTATTCTCTAGGACTTTCATATCATCATACCAGGCATGCTCACTTCCCAGTTTTTCTATCTTCACCTTACCACCCTTAAGACGTCTATCCAAAAATTAGAAATAAAAATTAAAATTAGAAATTTGGAAAAAAAAAAAAGAAATTTGGAAAGAAGAAACCCAATCTAATTTGTGTTATCTCTATACTCACCAGAATGGCCAAACTCATACTGGCTTGCCTCTTAAATAGAACTGAATCCTTTCCTTCTGTACCCCCCACCAGAAGCCATCAACTGTGGAGAACTGCACTTCAGCATCCCTGTTACACTTTTAAGAGTTCTATTGGAAGGCTTCCTATCTATACTGTTACTTTGGGAGTGGGGGGGGGGGCTGGGAAAGGTGTTTTATGGAAGCCTTCTATGTCCTTTCCTCTCAATTGTGCATCTGCAGTCATTGATACAACAGCAAAAGTAGCCTTCTTGTTTTTCATAGTCAGTGGGAGCACTGATCATGAACCTCTACAAGGTTTCTGGCCACATCTCAGACCATGAACAAGTCACCCCCCACCTGCAGTAAGAGCATGGGCTCAGACAGGGCCCTTGAAGGCAGCCTGGACCATGAGCATCAACATGGGCTTAGGTGGCTGCATAGGCCACTTACATCAAGATGGCTTCTGGCTATAGCAATGACCTAAGGGCACTAACATGGCCTCAGGTTGCAGCATAGAACATGGGCATCTGCATGGCCTTTGGTGGTAACTTCGGCAATTGACATAAATACAGACCCCAGCTACAGCAGGACCATGGACCCTGACAAAGCCCTTAAACCCAGCCTGGACCACAGGCATTACAATGCACTCAGATGGCATTGCAGGCCAGTCATTTTAACATGGCCACTGGTGGCAGTACAGCCCATGGACATCAACATGGTTTCAGGTGGCTTCACAGGTCATTCATATCAATATGGCCCCTGACATGCAGAATGACCCTTAGGTATGAATATGGCTTCAGGCAACAGCACTGACCATGGATAGCTGTATGGCCTTGGGTGGTAACACTGGTCACAGACATCAACATAGACCCTGGCCGTATCAGGACTACCAACCCACTATGGCCCTCAGTGGCAGCATGGGGCATGGGCTTCAAAATAGCCACAGGTGGCTACACAGGCCACTCATATCCACATGGCCTGCTGAGGCAGCAAAGCCCAAGGGCATCACTGTGGCAGAACATGGATCTTGGGCTTCATCACAGCCTGGGGCTGCAGCACATGCTACAGACACCAACATGGCCTCCAGGAGCCTCCCTGGACCTCATCACATGGTGATCCTTTGAGGAGCTTTAATCAAGAAAGGGAATGATTCTCCATTTTGGTCCTCCATCATTGCTCAGAGCCAGGGCAATCTTGTGGCTAGGTGGCATGTTTGAGGCCTGAGTCTGCATCTGCATAAGTTCCAGGCTAGTGTATACCACCTTCTCCCTACCCTACTGGGCAACTGCATGTTCCACTGTTGACCTCAGCCTTCTCTCATGTCTCCAGTACCATCTGTCTACACAGAGCACATACTGTTATATTTTTCTGGCTTTCCCACCTCTTCATCACATATTTGTTCATCATTGTAGTGCCCAGCTGTGATTACCTGTAGCTGGTGGGTGCAACCTGGCTCCTTATGTTGATTTTTAAAGCAAAGGTAATATTGCTTAAAAATGATGACCTTTATGTTCATATTAACTGTATCTGTAGACTATAATAGATGTGGTTGGTGTATGTGTGTTTTACTCTGAAGGGTTTTACACATGTCAAGCTGGTCACCACTGAGCTTCAACCTTAACCTCTCTGGACATCTTTCAAAAATGACTTGTTTCTCGAGTAAGACTTGCTAATAGTTCAGGTAAACACAATATTTATATATTTTTATCTGGAAAATACCAAAAACTTATGAAGTGCATTTAGTTACAGGATTTTAAGCAATTGGAAACAATATTTTGAGTTAAATTTTCTGATAATTTTTCTCTATTGTTTAATTTGCTGTTTTTGTTTCAGGTATTATGTTTTTACATATGAGTTTAATGCTTTTTCAAACTCCATTTTCTTACCATTATAATCTTTTAATTTAAATTCTTGAGTATCTTTCTAATGTTTATAATAATGTATCAGAATCCTTGAGTTTTTATTATCCATTATTTGATCCATCAATGTTTCTCTAGAGTTTATAAATCATTTGTTTAAAATGACTCCTGCCCTCAGCCCAGGCTAGTTACACTCTTCATGGAACTGAGGATGACTTGAATTGCTTGTTTCCAGCCACCTCCCAAGCAATAGTATTATACATGTGTGCCACCATGCCTAGCCGGTTATATGTTTCTACTTTTTATGTTTGGTAATTTTTGATTGGATGCTGAAAATTATAGATTTTCTCTTAGTCATTATCAGATTTTCGTTTCATTCCTCTAAAGAATGTTGAAGAGTTGGGTACATAGATCAGTGGTAGAGTATGTGATTAGCATATGTGAAGTGCTGTGTTCAATTCTTAGCACAAAAGGAGGGAGAGGAGGAGAAAGAAAGGAAGAAAAAAGACAAAAGACAACATCAAAGACAATAGATGGCCTTTACATGAATATGCACACATGTAGACATGTACCTGCATTCACAATTGTGCAAATACAAGGATGTACATGTAGGACACACATAAAAGCCCAAGGGCATCACTGTGGCAGAACAGATCTCATGGATCTTGGGCTTCATCACAGCCTGGGGCTGCAGCACATGCCACAGACACCAACATGGCCTCCAGGAGCCTCCCTGGACTTCATAGGACCTCATCACATGGTGATCCTTTGAGGAGGATCACAAACACAAGCATATAGGCAAAAACATAACCCGTAGTAATGGCAATATAAAAACATGTTGTTCTTGATGTAAATTTCCTAAAGAAGAGGTTTAATGAAAAAAAATTAAGCAAATATGTTTACATATTATATTTACAAATAATCTGTATTACAAAGTAATAGTGGGTAAAACAATGAGATATTAAATGGCATAAAATTAACTGTACAAGATCACAGACATAAACAGAAAGTGAAAAAATAAAATATATTTTATGTATAAGACAATATAATTGAAACCTATTTTTATTAACATTATATTTTTCATCAGTCATTGTCTTGGAGTGAGTTAAAGATGTTGGTATTGATCTGTTTTTAATTTGTCTACTCAACTGTACTTAACAGTACTTTGAACAAAATTATTTCTTTTAGTGATATATTTGACAGGAATTCTCAACTTTGTAGAAATATAATTTTTATATATTGTAAGGACACATTTGGAATTTCATATGATTTTAATTTAAATCGTAGAACAGCGTTGATCTAGTTTCATTTCGATACTTTAATAAGCACTATGACGAGAAGCAGCTTAGAGGAAAGGGCTTATTTGGCTAACATTTTCAGGTTTAGGCCTATAAATGAGGTAATTCAAGACATGAACTCACACAGGAACTGAATCAGGAACCATAGAAGTCTGTTTACTGGCTTGCTCTCTTCTTAATGCTTTCTTATACATCCCAGGCCTGTCTGCCTCAAGATGGGGCCTCCCACAGTGAGCTTGGCCCTTCTTTGCCAGTTAAGACAATTTCTCACTCACATACCAACAGGCTGATCTGATCAAGGCAGTTTTTCAATTGAGGTTCTCTCTTTCCTGATGATACTAGGTTGTGCCAGGTTCAGAGTAAGAATTAATCAAGACAGGCCACAGTGTTAATAGCTTATATTTATTAAGAATTTATTATAAGCAATATGTAGTTCTTAGCTCTTCCCATATGCTGAGTGAATTATTGTGGTAAACTGTGGTGGCACCTCTTTATTTCTGTTTTACAGATGTAGTGACTGAAACGTAGAGTGGTCAAACAAATTGCATAAGCTCAATTAGCTAATAAATGGTGGAGTCATAATGTGAAACATAGCAATGTAGATTCAAAATACTTTTTTTAACCTAAGAGCAAAATGAGCTTTTGCCCAAGTGTTAACTAACAAGTTAGAATTAAAAGAAGCTAAGTGAGTGGTTTAACCTTACATTAGGTATTTTAAAACCTTTTATTAGTTGACTGAAGAAAATTAAGTTAAACAGCATATCTTTAGACTTTCAAAGGTACAGTTTATACTTACTAGTATTTTATTCTGTTAGTGCCACAATTTATTTCAACATTTAAATTAAGATGTGTTTCATGGCAAATTTAAGGACTTGGATTTTATCACTGAACACTAAAGCTTTTGAAGAAGTCGTTATAATGATTTGAGAAGAGAACAATTCATGCCTCATCATAACTTTGACCTATGGTATTGCTGGAAGTGATTTCTTTGGAAGGCCAGTGGTCTACTATTCCGGTACCCTCTGATTCTTGATGAAGCCTGCCTTTCCTTACATTTTTTTCCCCACTTCTAACCTTCTCTGAGCAAAAATACTGTTTGGTTTGCTATGGATGTTTTAACTTTCTTGTGTTTCCCTGAAACTTCTATGTTCTTAGGAGATTTGATTTTAGTGAAGTATTTGTACTTTTCAGTACTTAATAAAACTTTAAATTTAATCAAGAGTTTTATGTAATGTCTACTATGTGAATAGCATTTTAAGAGTTGCATGTGAAGAGAGAGATGAGGAAGGTGGTTCTGGAAAAATATAATGCTTTTCCTATAGAGGTTGTTAAGGAAGCATCTCTCTGTGTTTTCTGTAAACATTGTTTGATTTAGAGTGCTCCTTAATTACAGGAATACTTTTTTCTATTTTGTAGCTTTATGTGGAATTAGAATGCTGGAGGTCTAAGGAAGATTAAATATTTATCATAAGGAATTTAAAAACTGACAAAATGTAGAACAGTGTTTAGGAGTACAGACTTAGAACTCATATTTATCAGAATTTAAATTCCTGTATATTTCTTTGGGTCTCTTGAAACTTCTTAGGCACATTTCTACATATTTTAAGATTTTTTTAGCTTCTGGCAGCAACATGTCACTTGAATCCAGAACCCACATGATGGGAGGAGAGAACCAATCTTTATGCAAGTTGTCCTCCGGTCTCCACACATGCCATAAAGAATGCATAGAATATAATTAAAATCTTGTATATTTTACACATGTAAAGAATATTATTAAATATAATTAAAATCCTGGAGATTCAAGATGGTGGTGACCAGCAAGCACAGTATATGAGAGGCAGAGGATCTGAAACTCTGGAATTGGTG
This sequence comes from Meriones unguiculatus, assembly GCF_030254825.1. Taxonomy (NCBI): domain Eukaryota; kingdom Metazoa; phylum Chordata; class Mammalia; order Rodentia; family Muridae; genus Meriones; species Meriones unguiculatus. Next base: position 64,292,775 of record NC_083360.1, read on the forward strand.
AGTGGAGGGACAGCTACAGCCAGAAAATCGACAGTGAGGCTTTCTGAACAAGAGCGAACATCACATAAGTTGAGACCTTCAGACTCAGGTCACCTGTGTACTTCTTTAGGGATGGAGAGAAACAATCTATTGTTTCCCTTGTACTCCCCTTTTTCAGGCCTCCCTCCTCCTTGGCGAAGCCAGCTCACAGAGATTCTCAGCACAGAACTCACTGCCTGGGGACTGCAACAGCAGAGGGGGGACTCCTAGCTCCTTAGCTGCAGCTGCCAGTTGTAACTGTCTTCCAAGTCCCAGATCTGTGGTACCATCCATCCTGGGTCCCATGTCTGTGAGCGGCCCTACTATCTCTGCAGGGCCTCCCAGCCAGTGACTGTAGCCCTGCCCAACCCCTCAGTGGCAGATAGCCAGTTGTACAGCCACCAAAGTCCCACATACCCGCCAAACAAACCAGGTACAACAGCCACCGGGCCACCTAGATCTATGGACCACTGTTGTAGCTCCCCAGGCCTTCCCAGAAGGCATCTAGACTGTCCTCCCAGTCTGCGGCTACAGCTGGGCTCCCTAGTTCGGTGGTTACAACACCACTGAGCTGGCAGAGCTTGTCAGTTCTCCTGCATATGACTCAGCAGGTCCAAACCTGAGAGTAGAGAGCTGGCTACTCCAGTCCTTGTGATGTGACCTGTTTGAGAGTGAGTGGGCACTTAAGTGCCTGCAGGGCCCCAGATCCAGGTTCCTTCTAAGCTAGCAGCCAGTTATCAGACAACTCTCACCCACACACCCACTGTGGGAAACAGAGGGACTTTTGGGACATCGAAGCCCCTATCCTGTGGGTCCACCAAAGGAGTTCTGGCAAAAAATGCCTGGAGCTCTGACCTCTGACAGAGCTGAATACCAGTAGCCTGTAGGCCACTGAGGTATTCAGGGAATTCAGGTATAAGGAAATTACACCCACGATTATCACCATTGCCTGCTACACATGCAGCACTTGCAACCCCCTCTATGCTTGCAAGGCAGCGCCCCTCCCACATACTCAAGGGTTCTACATTCTCTAACACCCTGTCCCTCAAGACACACTTCCACACACATACACACAAACATTTGCCCTCACTTGTCCTTCTGTGCCCACGGAATTTCCTCCGACAGGTACAGGTGAAACACCAGTGCACACTGAAACAACTTGACCTCTCATCTTCCTAAAGAATTCTCCAGATACCAGAGAAAGACTGTACCAGTGTGAACTGCAGAATCCAGGAACAAACAGTGAAAGTTACAGATAGCAAATGGCCAGAGGTTGGCAAAAGAACACATCCAACAGAAATCTGGACATCATGGCTTCCCTAGCAACCCCCAAAATCAATGGATACTCCAATTCATTAGAAACATGGGAAAATGACTTGAAAGCTATGCTTATCCAGTTATTAGAGGCACATAAAGAGGAAATAAACAAACATCTCAGATAACAAGCCATACAAATACAGACAGTTAAAGAAGAAACTAATAATTCTCTCATGATTGGCCACCCAAGTGGAGGCAAAGAAAGGAAATGAACAAAGCTCTCAAAGAAACACAGGCAAATATAGCCAAACAAATGGAGACACAAGTAGAGACACAATTAGTGGCATATAGAGAGGAAACGAACAAAAAAAAGAAATAGAGGCCATCATAGACAGCATAAAATCAGAATCAGAATCAATAAAGAAAACACAAACTGAGAAAACCCGAGAGTTGGAGAACATAGAGAAAAGATCAGGAACCACAAAGCTAAGTATCAACAATAGGACACAAGAGATGGAAGAGAGAATCTCTGGTTCTGAAGATACACTTACAGAAATTGATACTTCTCTCAAAGAAAAAGTAAAATTGGAAAAGTCTCAAACACAAAACATCCAAAAGAAACAAGGACACCATGAAAAGGTGAAATCTAAGAATAATAGGAATTGATGAAAAAGAAGATCCCAGGCTCCAAGGTCCAGAAAATGTTTTCAAGAAAATCATAGAAGAAAAATTTTCCCAACCTAAAGAAAAAGATGTCTATAAATATGCAAGAGGCCTACAGAACACCAAATAGGCTAGACCAGAAAAGAAAATCCTCATATCACATCATTGTTGAAACATTAAATATACAGAACAACAACAACAACAAAAAGATATTAAAAGCAGCAAGGGAAAAAGTCCAAGTAACATATAAAGGTAGACCTATCAGAATCACACCAGATATCTCATCAGAAACTAGGAAAGCCAGAAGGGCCTGGGGAGATGTCATGCAGACTTAAAGATAACACAGATGCCAACCCAGACTACTACACCCTGCTGAGCTTTCAATCAACATAGATGGAGAAAACAAAATATTCCATGACAAAACTAAATTTAAACAATATCTACACAGCAAACCAGCCCTACAGAAGATAATAGAAGGAAAACTCCAATCCAACAAAAATAACTATACCCAAGAAAACATAGGCTACAGATAATTCCCCCCCCCAAATTAAAAGAAAACCAGCAATGAATCACAGTAAGACAACCAACTCCACAATAAAAGGAACTAATGTTCATTGGTCACTATTATCTATCAACATCAATGGACTCAACTCTTCTATAAAAAGACACAGACTAACAGAATGGTTGCAGAAACAAGATCCAATATTCTGTTATGTCGAAGAAACAAACCTCTGCAACAAAGAAAAGTACTACATCAGAGTAAAGGGCTGGAAAAATGTTTTTAAGCAAATGGACCCCAAAAATAAGCCTAGGTAGTTATCCTAATATCTAATAAAATAGACTTTCAACCAAAATTAATCAAAAAAGATGAGGAGGGCACTACATTCTCATCAAAGAAAAAATCCACCAAGAGAACATCACAATTTTGAACATCTATGCCCCACATTCAAGAGCGACTACATGTATAAATGAAACATTATTAAAGCTTAAATAACACATCGATCCCAACACCTTAATAGTGGGAGACATCAACACCCCAATAGTGGGAGACATTAACACCCTATTCTCACCAAGGGACATATCATCTAGAAAGAAGCCAAATAGGAAAATAAAGGCACTTACAGAGGCCCTAACTCAAATGGATCTAATGTCTACAGAACACTTTATTCAAACGCAAAAGAGTATACATTCTTTTCAGCACCTCATGGAACCTTTTTACAAAATAGACCATATAGCTGGTCACAAAAGCAAGCCTCAACAGATACAAGAAGATTGAAATAATCCCCTGTATTCTGTCTGACCACCATGGTCTAAAGCTGGACCTCAACAACAATGGAAATAGCAGAAAGCCCACACACACATGGAAACCGAACAACTTGCTATTGAATGACAACTGGGTCAGGGAAGAAATTTTAAGAAAATCATAGAAGAAAATTTTCCCAACTTAAAGAAAGAGATGTCCATGAACATACAAGAAGCCTACAGAACACCAAATAGAGTAGACCAGAAAAGAAATTCTTCATGTCACATCATAGTCAAAACACTAAACCTACAAAGCAAAGAAAAAATAGTAAAGGCAGCAAGGGGAAAAGGTCAAGTAACATGAAGGTAGACCAATCAGAACCACACCAGACTTCTCATTAGAAACCATGAAAGCCAGAAGGGCCTGAGCAGATGTCAGTGCAGACTTAAAGATAACACAGATGCCAATCCAGACTAATATACCCAGCAAAGCTTTCAATCAACATAGATGGAGAAAACAAAATATTCCATGACAAAACTAAATTTAAGAAATATCTACACAGCAAACCAGCCCTACAGAAGACATTAGAAGAAAAACTCCAATCCAATGAAAACAACTACAGCAAAGAAAATATAGGATACAGATAATTTCCCAACAAAAATTAAAAGAAAAAAAAAGCAATGAATCATAGTAAGACCACCAACACCACAATAAAAGGAACTATCAGTCATTGTTCACTATTATCTATAAACATAATAGTCTCAACTCTCCAATAAAAAGACACAGACTAACAGAATGGGTGCAGAAACAGGATCCAACATTCTGCTGCATCCAAGAAACACACCTATGCAAAATAGATGAATACTACCTCAGAGTAAAGGGATGGAAAAAAGTTTTTCAAGCAAATGGACCCAGAAAAAAAGTGGGCGTAGCTATCCTAATATCTAATAAAATAGACTTTCAACCAAAATTAATCAAAAACATGAGGAAGGGCACTTCCTTCTCATGAAAGGTAAATTCCAACAGGAGGACATCACAATTTTGAACATCTATGCCGCAAATACAAGACCACTTACATTTGGAAATGAAACATTATTAAAGCTGAAATCACACATTGATCCCAATACCTTAATAGTGGGAGACTTCAACACTCTACTCTCACCAAGGGACAGATCAACTAGACAGAAAACAAATAGGGAAATAAAAACACAGAGGCCCTAAATCAAATGGACCTAATAGATGTCTACAGAACTTTCCACCCAAAATCAAAAGAGTATACCTTCTTTTCAGCACCTCATGGAACCTTTTCCAAAATAGACCATATAGTTGGTCACAAAGCAAGCCTCAGCAGATACAAGAAGATTGAAATGATCCCTTGTATCCTATCTGACCATCATGGTCTAAAGCTGGACCTCAACCACAATAGAAACAGCAAAAAGCCTGCACATACATCGAAACTGAACAACTCGCTACTCAATGACAGGTTGGTTAGGGAAGAAATAAAGAAAGAAATTAAAGACGTCCTAGAATTCAATGAAAATGAAAGCACAACATGCCCAAACTTATGGGACACAATGAAGGCAGTGCTAAGAGGCAAGCTCATAGCACCAAGTGCCTTCAAGAAGAAATTTGAAACATCACATACAAGCAACTTAATGGCCCAACTGAAAGCCCTAGGGGAAAAAAAAAAAAAAAAAAAAAAAAAAAGCAGATACACCCAAGAGGAGCAGACAGCTGGAAATAATCAAACTCAGGGCTGAAATCAATCAATTAGAAACAAATAAAACAATTCAGAGAATCAATGAAACAAAGAGCTGGTTCTTTGAGAAAATCAACAAGATAGACAAACCTTTAGCCAAACTAAATAAAAGGTAGAGAGAAACTATCCAAATCAGCAAAATAAGAAATGAAAAGGGGGACATAACTACAGACACTGAGTAAAGCAAACAATCATTAGGTAGGTCGTACTAAAAAAGGCTACATGCCACGAAATTAAAAAATCTAAAAGAAATGGACAATTTTCTTGATAGATTCCATCTAGCAAAATTAAGTCAAGATCTGGTAGAAAGATTGAATAGTCCTATATCCCCCAAGGAAATAGAAGCAGTCATCAAAAGTCTCCCTACCAAAAAAAAAAAAAAAGCCCAGGGCCAGATGGTTTCAGCACAGAATTTTACCAGACATTCAGAGAAGAGCTAACTCCAATTCTCTTCAAATTATTCCACAAAATAGGAACAGAAGGAACATTACCAAACTCGTTCTATGAAGATACATTCACCTTGATACCTAAACCACACAAAGACCCAACAAAAAGAGAAACTCAGATCTATCTCTCTTGTGATCATTGATGCAAAAATACTCAATGAATGCTTGCAAACTGAATCCAAGAACACAAAGAAAGATATCATCCACCATAACCAAGTAGGGTTCATCCCAGGCATACAAGGGTGGTTCAATATACGGAAATCAATCAGTGTCATCCACCATATAAACAAACTGAAGTCATTTAAGGTTCTTAAATTATTTTTTCCCTTTTTTTTTTAAGGATCTGGCTTGCTTCCATGTATGTGGACCTATCTGCATTGCCCACGTGGCACGCCTGGGTTGGCTACCCAGAGGCTATTTAAGCTGTGGGCTGGCTTTCCCCAGGATCCGAGGATTGTTCAAGGTTTCTGAATAAACTGCATAAAAAAAAAATTTGAAATTTTCAAAAATTAAAAAAAAAAAAACAAACTGAAGGAGAAAAACCACATGATCATCTCCTTAGATGCCAAAAAAGCATTTGACAAAGTCCAACACCCATTCATGTTTAAAGTCTTGGAGAGATTAGGGATTCAAGGCACATACCTAAACATAGTAAAGTCAATATACAAGCCTATAGCCAACATCAAACTCAATGGAGAGAAATTTAAATCAATCCCACTGAAATCAGGGACAAGGCAAGGCTGCTCATTGTTTCCATATCTCTTCAACATAGTACTTGAAGTCCTAGCTAGATCAATAAGACAGTTGAAGGAGATCAAGGGGATAAAAATCTGAAAGGAAGAAGTCAAAATATCACTGTTTGCAGATGATACAATAGTATACATGAGTGACCCCAGAAATTCAACCAGTTAATTCCTTCAACTGATGAACACTTTCAGCAATGTGGCTGGATACAAAATCAACTCAAAAAAATCAGAAGCCCGCCTGTATTCCAAAGACAAAAGGGCCAAAAAAGAAATTAGGAAAACAACACCCTTCACAATAGCCACTAATAACATAAAGTACATTGGAGTGACTCTAACCAAGCAAGTGAAAGACCTGTTAGAAAACAACTTCAAGTCTCTGAAGAAGGAAATTGAAGAAGATATCAGAAGATGGAAAGATGTCCCATGCTCATGGATTGGTAGGATTAACATAGTGAAAATGGCCATCATGCCAAAAGCAATCTACAGATTCAATGCAATTCCCATCAAAATACCAACACAATTCTTTACAGACCTTGAAAGAAAGATTCTCAGCTTCATATGGAGAAACAAAAAAACCCCAGATTTTCCAAAACATTCCTGTACAACAACAGATCATCTGGAGGTATCTCCATCCCTGATCTCAAGCTGTACTACAGAGCAATAGCAATAAAAACTGCATGGGATTGGCATAGAAACAGAAAGGAGGATCAATGGAAATGAATAGAAGACCCAGAAATAAACCCACACACCTAAGAATACTTGATTTTTGACAAAGAAGCAAAAACCATTCAGTGGAAAAAAGACAGCTTCTTCAACAAATGGTGCTGGTCTAACTGGATGTCTACATGCAAAAGATGAAAATAGATCCATATATATATCATCCTGCACAAAACTAAAGTCCAAGTGGTTATCAAAGACTTCAACATAAAACCAGACACATTAAATCGGTTAGAAGAAAAAGTAGGGAAGACTCTGGAACTCATTGGCACAGGAGACTACTTCCTGAACAGAACACTAACAGCACAGGCTCCAAGATCAACAATCAATAAACGGGACCTCATGAAACTGAAAATCTACTGTAAAGCAAAGGACACTGTCATAAAAAAAAAAGACAGGCTACAGATTGGGAAAGGATCTTCACTAACCCTACATCTGACAGAGGGCTAATATCCAGTATATATAAAGAACTCAAGAAGTTAAAAAGCAACAAATCAAGTAATCCAGTTAAAAAATGGAGCACGGAGTTAAACAGGGAACTCTGTAGAGGATTGCAGAATGGAAGAAAAACACTTAAAGAAATGCTCAATGTCCTTAGCCATCAGGGAGATGCACATCAAAATGACCCTGAGATTTTATCTTACACCCATCAGAATGGCTAAGATCAAAAACTCAAGTGACAACACATGCTGCAGAGGATATGGAGAAAGGGGAACCCTCCTTCATTGATGGTGGGAATGTAAACTTGTACAACCACTTTGGAAATCAATCTGGTGCTTTCTCAGACAAATAGGAATAGCGATTCCTCAAGATCCAGCTATACCACTCCTAGGAATATATCCAAAAGATTCTCAAGTACACAACAAGGACATTTGCTCAACCATGTTTATAGCAGCTTTATTCGTAATAGCCAGAACCTAGAAACAATCCAGATGTCCCTCAGTTGAGGAATGGATACAGAAACTGTGGTACTTTTACACAATGAAATACTACTCAGCAATTAAAAACGAGGAAATCATGAAATTTGCAGGCAAATGGTGGGTCCTAGGAATGATCATCCTAAGTGAGGTATCCCAAAAGAGACACATGGTACATACTCACTTATATAGACCTATAAGATAGAATAAATAAACTGAAATCTATACCCCTAAAGAAGATAAACAAGAAAGAGGTCTTGGGTTAAGATGACCAATCCTCACTTAGAAAGACAAATGGCATTAAATCGGCTAGAAAAAAAAGTGGGGAATACTCTAGAACTCATTGGTACAGGAGAAAACTTCCTGAACAGAACACCAACAGCACAGGCTCTAAGAGCAACAATCAATAAATGGGACTTCCTGAAACTGAAAAGCTTCTGTAAAGCAAAGGACACCGTCATCAAAACAAAGCAACTGCCTACAGATTGGGAAAGAATCTTCACCAACCCTTTATCTGACAGAGGACTCATATCCAGTATATATAAAGAACTAAAGAAGCTGAAAAGCAGCAAACCAAGTAATCCACTTAAAAAATGGGGAAAAGAGCTAAACAGAGAACACTCTGTAGAGGAATATCGAATGGCAGAGAAGCATTTAAAGAAATGCTCAACTTCACTAGCCATTAGGGAAATGCAAATCAAAATAACCCTGAGATTTCACTTTACACCCATGAGAATGGCCAAGATCAAAAACTCAAGTGACAACACATGCTGGAGAGGTTGTGGAGAAAGGGGAACCCTTCTCCACTGCTGGTGGGAATGTAAACTTGTACAACCACTCTGGAAATCAATCTGGTGCTTTCTCAGTCAACTAGGAATAGCACTTCCCCAAGATCCAGCCATACCACTCCTAGGCATATATCCAAAAGAGGCTCAAGTACACACAAAGGACATTTACTCAACCATGTTTGTAGCAGCTTTATTTGTAATATCCAGAAGCTGGAAACAGCCCAGATGCCCCTCAACTGAAGAGTGGATGCAGAAATTGTGGTACATCTATACAATGGAATATTACTCAGCAATGAAAAATAAGGAAATCATGAAATTTGCAGGTAAATGGTGGGACCTGGAAAGGATCATCTTGAGTGAGTTGTCCCAGAAGCAAAAAGACACACATGGTATATACTCACTAATATAGACATACAACATAGGACAAACCCACTAAAATCTGTGCATCTAAAGAAACTAAGCAAGAGAGAGGACCCAAATAAAATGCTCAATCCCCATCCTGAAAGGCAAAGAGGATGGACATCAGAAGAAGAAGAAAACAGGAAACAACCTAGGAACCTACCACAGAGGGCCTCTGAAAGCCAGAAGAAGAAAACAGGAAACAAACTAGGAACCTACCACAGAGGGCCTCTGAAAGTCTCTGCCCCGCAGACTATCAAAGCAGATTCTGAGCCTGATGGCCAATTGTCTGGCAGAATGAATGGAATTTTATGTAAGAAGTGCGAAATAGTAAGAGCTGGAGAGGACAGGGTCTCCACAAGGAGAGCAACAGAACAAGAAAATTTGAACACAGGGACCTTCCCAGAGACTTATTGTCCAACCAAGGACTATTCATGGAGATAACCTAGAACCCCTGCACAGATGAAGCCCATGGCAGTTCAGTGTCCAAGTGGGTTACATAGTAATGTGAAGAGGGACTGCCTCTGACATAATCTGATTGGCCTGCTCTTTGAACACCTCCCCCTGAGTGGGGAGCAGCCTTACTAGGCCACAGTAGAGGACAATGCAGCCACTTTTGATGAGAACTCATAAACTAAGATCAGAAAGGAGAGGAGAACCTCCCCTATCAGTTGACTTGGGGAGTGGCATACATGCAGAAAGGGGAGGGAGGGTGGGATCGGGAGGGGAGGCAGGAGGAGCTTATGGGGGGGGATACAAAATGAGTAAAGTGTAATTAATTAAAAAATTAAAAAAAAAGAAAAACAATGGGATGGACATTAGATATAGGAGAAAACAAGTAACAGGATAGGAGCCTACCACACAGGGCCTCTGAAAGACTCTACCTAGCAGTATATCAAAGCAGATATTAAGACTCATAACCAAACCTTCAGCAGAGTGCTGGGAATCATATGAAAGCAGGGGGAGTTAGTAAGACCTGAGGAGTACAGGAGTGTCACAAGGACCAAATATATTGTGGCACAGGGGTCTTTTATCAGACAGTTTTTCCAACCAAGGACCATGTATGGATATAACCTAGAACCCCTGCTGGGATATAGCCCATCGTAACTCACTGTCAAAATGGGTTCTCTAACAAGGGGAACAGGGACTATTTCTGCCATGAACTCAAGGGCAAGCCTTTCAACCCCACCCCCCACCTGAGGGAGGAGCATCTTTGCTAGGCTGCAGAAGAGGACATTGCAGCCAATCCTGAAGAGACTTGATAAGCTAGGGTCAGATGGAAGTGGAGGAGATCTTCCCCTATTAGTGGACTTGGAAAGGGGTAGGGGGAAAATGAGGGAGGGAAAGTGGGATTAGGAGGGAATGAGGGAGGGGTCAATGGCTGGGATACAAAGTAAATAAACTGATTAATATAAAAAATAAATAAATTTAAATTAAAAAAAGAAAATATACAGCAAGCCTATATCTAACCTCAAATTCAATGGAGAGATATTTAAATTAATCCCAGTGAAATCAGGGACAACCAAGTCTGCCCATTCTTTCCATATTTCTTCAATATAGTACTTGAAATCCTAGCTAAAGCAAGACAACAAAGAGAGATCAAGGGGATACAAATTGGAAAGAAAGAAGTCAAAGTTTCACTGTTCACAGATGATATGATAGTGTACTTGAGCAACCCCAAAAACTCAACCTGAGAACTCTTTCAGCTCATAAACACTTTCAGCAGAGTGGCCGGATACAAAATCAACTCAAAAAACAAGCAATCAAACAAAGAAACAAACAAACAAAAAACAGAAGCCCTCCTGTATACCAAAAACAAAAAGGCCAAAAAAAAAAAAAAAAAAGGAAACAATAACCTTTACAACAGCCACTAGTAACATAAAGCACCTTGGTGTGACTAACCAACCAAGTGAAAGATCGGATTGAAAAAAAAACTTCAAGTCTCTGAAGAAATAAATTGAAGAAGATATCAGAAGATGGAAGGATCTCCTATGCTCATGGATTGGTAGGATTAACAGTGAAAATGAGCATTCTTCCAAAAGCAATCTACAGATTCAATGCAATTCCCATCAAATTAACAACACAATTCTTTGCAGACCTTGAAAGAAAAATTCTCAGATTCTTATGGAGACACAAAAAACCTAGAAATTCCAAAACAATCCTGTGCAACAACAGATCATCTGGAGATATCTCCATCCCTGATCTCAAGCTGTACTACAGAGCAGTAGTAATAAAAACTGTGCTGTATTGGCATAGAAACAGAATGGTGGATCAATGGAACCAAGTAGAAGACCAAGAGATAAACCCACACACCTATGAATACCTGATTTTTGACAAAAAAACCAGAAACATTCATTGGAAAAAAGACAGCTTCTTCAACAAATGGTGCTGGTCCAATTGGGTGTCTACATGCAGAAAAATGAAAATAGATCCATATTTATCAAAAGTGAAGTCCATGTGGATCAAAGGCCTCATCATAAAACAAGACACACTTAATTGGTTAGAAGGAAAAGGGGGAAGAGCTCATTGGCACAGGAAATAATTTCCTGAACAGAACACCAACAGCACAGGCTCTAAGATCAACAATCAATAAATGGGACCTCATGAAATTGAAAAGCTTCTGTAAAGCAAAAGACACTGTCATCAGAACAACAGTCTATTGACTGGGAAGTGATCTTCACCAACCCTATATCTGACAGAGGGCTGATATCCAGGATATATAAAGAACTCAAGAAGTTAAACAGCAATAAATCAAGCAATCCAATAAAAAAATGTGGTATAGAGTTAAACAGAATTCTCTGTAGAGGTATGTAGAGTGGCAGAGAAACACTTAAAGAAATGCTCAAAGTCCTTAGCCATCAGAGAGTTCCAAATCAAAACGACCCTGAGATTTCACCTTACACCCATTACAATGGCTAAGATCAAAAAGTCAAGTGACAACACATGCTGGAGAGGATATGGAGAAAGGGGAACAATCCTCCATTGCTGGTGGGAATATAAAGTTGTACAACCACTTTGGAACTCAATCTGGCGCCTTCTCAGACAACTAGGAATAGTGCTTCCTCAAGATCCAGCTATACCACTCTTAGGCATATATCCAAAAGATACTCAAGTACACAAGAAGTACATTTGCTCAACCATGTATGTAGCAGGTTTATTTGTAACAACCAGAACATGGAAACAACCCAGATGTCCTTCAACGGAGGAATGGATACAGAAATTGTGGTACTGTTACACAAGAATACTATTCAGGAATTAAAATCAAGGAAATCATGATCTTTGCAGGCAAATGGTGGGATCTAGAAAAGATTATCCTGAGTGAGGTATCCCAGAAGCAGAAAGACACGCATGTTATATACTCACTTTTAAGTGGGTACTAGACTTATAAGATAGGATAAACATACTAAAATTCGTTCACCTAAAGAAGATAAACAAGAAAGAAGATCTGGGGTAAGATGATCAATCCTCACTTAGAAAGACAAATGGCATGTAGACAAATTGGAAGTAGGAGAAAACAAGTAATAGGACAGGGGCCTTGACTACCTAGCAGTGTATCAAAGCAGATGCTGAGACTCATAACCAAACCTTGGGCAGAGTGCAGGGAATCATATGAAAAAAGGGGGGTTAGTATGACCTGGAGAAGACAGGAGCTCCACAAGGACCAAATATATCTGGGTACAGGTGTCTTTCATGAGACTGTATTTCTAGCAAAGGATATTACTCCTGTATGGATATATGTATCAATATAACCCCTGCTTGGATGTATCCCATGGTAGCTCAGTCTCTAAGTGGGTACCCTAGTAAGGGGAACAGGGACTATTTCTAAATGAACTCAATGGCTGTCTCTTTGACCTCCTTCTCCTTACCCACTCCCCAAAGGAGTAGCAGCCTTGCTAGTCCACAGAGGTGGACATTGCAGCCAGTCCTGAAGAAACCTGATAAGCTAGGGTCAGATGGAAGGAGAGGAAGACCTCCCCTATCTGTGGACTTGGAAAGGGGCAGGGTGGAGATGAGAGAGGGAGGGTGGAATTGGGAGAGAATGAGGGAGCATACTCCAACTGGGATACAAAGTTAATAAACTGCAACTAATATTTAAAAAAATTTAAAAATGGAAAGAATATATTTAAAATCTTGTAAAGATTTACACCTATAATTAAATATAATTAAAATCTTGTACACTGATACTAGTGAGAAATGATAAGTGTACTAAAAAGTTCATACAAATAGTAAAATTTTGTTCAAAGGTGATGTAGGGAAAGCCGTTTTCACATTAAACTTAGAGGACCTATGGACATGAAGTTTATGAATGTGGGTATTTCACTTACGTAATTATGGATTTATTTGAGGTGCTCTTATGATTTTATTCACCCGTAGTTTGGTAAGCAGTTGTCATTTTTTCAATACTTAGGATGGTGTTGAGCTATCTCCTTGTTAAGAGAACTTCATAGGTAGTGCTTTCTTTCACCCCAGAGGGAGCACATTGGAAGAAAAACAAAGCCAGAATGTGGATATTTTGCTGTCTTTATGAATGGTAAAAGTAGAAGACCCAATTTTATAGTTATCAAGATCAGAAAAATTCCCATAAGTTATTGCAATTAGTTCTAATTGTCTGAAAAGAAGTTATGCTTAATAACAAGTGGTTACGAACACTGGATGTTCCCTGACCCATTGGTTTTGAAATATGGTTGGCTACTTGTGTGGGTTTGTCAAAACATTTCATGCGTTCATTTATTTAAATGCCTTATTGTGTTTTAGTAAAATCCAAATAGGGAGAGTTGTCTTGATTTAATTGCATGTATAGGGCTTATGTTAGTACTAGAAAATGTTAAATTTATTATCATTATTATCTTGTGTTATGGTTTAAGTTCATTTTCAGTTTGTTTATATAGAGTCTTGAGAATATCAATTAATCTCTTCAGCTTAATAGGCTTGCGGAAGTCATTCTTAACCTGTTTGATGTTATTATTGTTCTTTAATTTTGATTTTCTTTGTATGCACCAACTTTATTTTTATTTATTATTTATCATAATTTATTCACTGTGTATACTGGCTGTAGCCCCCTCCTTTATCTCTTCCCAGTCCCATTCTCCCTGTTCTTCTCCTATGCCCCTCCAACAGTCCACTGATAGGGGAGGACCCCCTTCTATCTAACCCTAGCCTATCAGGTCTCATCAGGTGTGGCTGCATTGTCTTCCTCTGTGGCCTGACAAGCCTGCTCCAACCTCATGGGGAGGTGATCAAAGATCTGGCCACTGGTCCATGTTAGAGACAGCCCCTCTTTCTCTCAGCACGGAACCCACATGGAGACTTAGCTGCTTATGGGCTACATCAGAGCAGGGCGTCTAGGTCCTCTCCATGCATTGTCCTTGTGTCAGAGAATCTGTCTCTGCAAAGACCCCTGTGTCCAGATATTTTGGCTCTTTTGGTGTCCCGGTGGAGCTCCTGTCCCTTTCAGGTATTTTTATCTTCCCCTTCTTCCATAGATTCCCTGCACTCTGCCCAAAGTTTGCCTATAGTCTCAGCATCTGCTTTGATACCCTGCAGGATAGATTCTTTCAGAGGCCCTCTGTGGTAGGCTCCTGCCTTCTTCCCTGTCTTCTCTTGCTTCGGATGTCTATATATTTGCCCTTCTAAGTGAGGATTAAGCATCTTCCCTATGGTCCTCCTTGTTGTTTAGCTTCTTTAGGACTATAGATTTTAATATGTTTATCCTATATTATATGACTAATATCCACTTATAAGAGAGTATATACCATGTGTGTCTTTCTGCTTCTGGGTTACCTCTGTTAGGATGATCTTTTCTAGATCCATCCATTTTCTTGCAAATTTCATGATTTCCTAGTTTTTAACTGCTGAGCAGTATTCCATTGTGTAAATGGGCTGGAGATATGGCTCAGCAGTTAAAGGCTAGGCTCACAACCATTAATATAAGAGTCCAGTTACCAGCACCAACTTTAAAATGATGTATATTATACTCAAATTCAAAAATTGCTGAATACCAGGTTTTATTTTGCATTTATGTATGTTTCAAATTCAGCCTAAGCAGAAATTGCTTTATTTTCTTATTTGTTTTATCCTTCTTCTAAGTGTTGCATCTTTGTATAAATTTTAGAGTGTGTTTTCTTTTTAAAATTTTGCTCTTTGTGGGTAAGATTAAAAATATTTTTAAAACTCTTATTTTCACCCTCCTGCCTTCTTTATTGGGTCTTTAAATGAAACTCCACACTAAAAATCCATGATCCTAAAATGTTCTGCACTAGATAACATAATTCTTAGTTTTAATTGATATAGTTATTTAGGTTGTACATGTTGTAACCTTGAGATATGTATTCAAATACTTAACTGTATACAATAATAAGAGATCATCTTCTATTTTTTGTGCTTGGAGTTAACGGCATAGACACTCTGGGAGTGGACTGCTGCCACAGTAAGGTTATACCATGTTTTCATCCCTCAGAAAAACTCTCTCCTGCTTCATTCTACCCCTAAGCACATGGGCTGCACAGCTGCTATATGGCTCTGTGCTGTCCCATGCGTATTAGGTCCACACAGCCTGCGAAGAGGTTACATTTTGGAGCATGGTAGTAGCATGGCTGGCTGGAGACCCCAGAAGTGAAGCTGCCAGAATTCTGCCATCTGGCAATGTTGCTGCTAGGCAGTTTGACTCAGGGCATAAGTATATTTTTGCTGAGCCCCTTTTTTGATGCCACAGCTATGAAGGAAGAGATATGGATGGATAGTCATGAAAGCTAGCAGGAAGATGTTTAATTAGAAACACTAGTGTTCAAGGTGAGAGAACATGCAATAAATTGTGAAAAAATGCATTTGAACTTTCACAATAGATGCAAGAAGATTGACATCATTTTTAACTTTTATGATGACCTTTAAATTAAAGAATTGTGAGGGTAGAGTAGCTACTTTTAAATTCTGACCATTTTATACATGGCAGACTGTAATACTGAAACATAATTTTGTTTTTAAAGAAAAATAATCATGATTGTCCTCATTTAGTGAAGTTTATTTTCATTTCATTAAAAATTCACCAAACATTGAACCTAATTCAATATTCTATGGAAAAGAAAAATATTATGTAGTTTGCATGTGTGCATATCTGCATATTAGAACACAAAAATATTGACATGATAATTGCAGTCAAGCCTGAGTGAGCAGTGGCCTGTGGGAATTCAGCTGGTGTTGTACCAACTGGATGGCTGCTCAGGACACAGTACAAAACGCAAGGTGCAAGTTAGCACTTTATTCAGCACAGGCAGGCATCATTTAAAAGTCCTTGGGGGCAACCCTGGTGATGTGCAGATGTTAAAGCAGCCTGTTTGGAAGCACTGATATTTCTGAACATTGCAAGAGACTTCTAGATTTTGAGTGAAAAATATTTGCACAATTATTAAAGTCATATAATATATAATCTTTCTGCCTCTTTCATGAATGCTGTATGTAATGAATTGAGTATATGCAGAAACAGCTGGACTTTTAGGTAATAGAGAAGCATAGGAAAATCAAGAACTACTCATTTAATTTATAATTACAAAACAATATATTATAAGCTTCAACTTTAGAAATGAATTTCAATATTATTTAGTAATATTTTAAATGTAAAGTTATCTCCATATATGTATAAAGTTGTTTCTTATTTATTTAACATATCCATTAATATATTGTTAATATTCTTTATAGAATTAGATATCTTAGATTGATTTTATTCTGTGTTCTCCTCTGGACCTACTTGACTGAGCATGGAAAACAAATCAGTTATTATTCATTTGTGAGGCTTATTTTTACAGTCTAAGTTCTGGATTTAAGACATAAGTTTAGATATTTATTTTTAAAACACAACAGTCCTAAATTTTGGTTATTTAAAAAAATGAAATTGTATGTATAATTAAGTGTTAATTGAATGCAACTCTGTAAAACACATTATAACAGACATTTTGTTTGCATTAGAACCTAAAAACAATAGAAAAGCATTTTTATTTAAAAATATTTTTTACTCTGGGATAGAACCTGTATTTAAGATTTTTTTTGCAACTGCTTTCAGTTTTTCTTAGTTTATTCATAATTATCACAACAGTAACTCATTTTGCATTTCAAAACATGAAAACAGCCAGAACATTCCATGGATGAGAATATAAAGAACTTGATAATGTTATAATTCTTATTTTCCTATACTTCTATTTTTATCAATCTTAGTATTTTAGAATCTAAATGTTACTAGAAATTGGGTATATTTTTGAAAATGAAAACCAATACTACATATAAAATGTATATTTAGGAAATACTACATTCAGATGAGAGAAAACAGTTCAGATAGTTTTATTTTGTTCTTTCTTATTATGTATCTGTTAATTAAGGACAATCAACCTCGGTAAGTTTTACTTTTTAATTTTCTTTGTTTTCTAATTCATACCAATATCATTTTCTCATTTACAGTTAAATGTTTCTTTCAGACTCTAATATTTCATTTTGACATCTCATTAAAAATGGGCTCAAGCCCAGAAAATATGATCCTGTCATATTATATAATATATGGCATGGTCTATAACACAATAAAAATTTGTTTCTTAATGATTGAGAATAATTTCTTAGTTTTTTTTAGCTTAGAAAAATGGCAGCAAGTTAGCGTGGTAATTTGTGTGGCTGAGTGCAGCAGTGCTGAGTGTTTACATGGTTGGTCCTCTTGGGAAAAGTGGTTGGAGCTTTAAACTTGTATACATCTGACAGCCTTTCTTTACTCCATTTTTCATCCTAAAGAAGTCTGCAAATATTCTTAGCTCACATCATTATTGCACATCAGTGGTTCTAATTAGCTAAACAGGAGTTTGTCTTAGTCATTGATCATCATCAACTTCATGACAGTGTTTTTTTTTTTTTTTTGAGGATCTTTTTAAAATGTCTTGTACATATGTAGACTGTGTATTAATTGAATTATCTATGTAAGTTTGTGATGCTATATAAACACTCTTTTTAGACCGTAACTTTTAAATAAAAATTACTGTGTAGATGTTGCAGAGTGCTCTGTTGGGAGCATTTTATTGTATTGGAAACATTAATTATCCTATACCACAAGAAGAGTTTTTGGACTAATTTCTATAAAGATTTTGAATTGTCATTTCTGCTGTTTCAAAATTATGGTCAATTTTAGACTTTTTTGTTATAAAATATATCACTAAAGCATATCTTTGAGGTTTACTCTTTATATATTGCATATAATCTGTGATCTATAACTGCAGTATTCTATCACCTGGTCTCTTTATAAGCATGCAAAGGATTGTTAGTACAGTAGAATTTAGTGTGTATCAGAACACTTAAAATCTTGTCTCTTAGTTGAGCTATAACAAAATAACACAGGTTCAAGTGGCTCAAACAAACAAACAAAAACATTTCTTACTGTTCTGGAGTTAGGAGATCCAAACATATGGTGCCAATAAGAATCCTGTCTTTCTCAATGGCTGTCTTTTTGTATCCTCATAAGGTGGGGGAAGAGATCATCTCTTTAATGTCTTTCTTTTACAGCTGTTGGTGTTGATGAGGGCCCTACCTCTCTAACTACCAGCTTTTGAAGAGCCTATCTTCAAATATCAGAAGTGGAAATTAGGGTTTCAACATATGAATTTGAGAGGAAAATTCATATTTAGTGTTTTTCCCTCAGAGTTTTTGATTCCATCTATCTGGGTGAGATGAGGAGCTTGCATTTCCAGTTTGGGAAATAGTCATGGTATTGCTTTGACAGCCTGTGAGAACTTATGATTAAGCTGTGGGTACACTTCTATAATGATCTGTCAGAGGAGTCACCTTCACATCAGATTTGGGAACTGCTAATATTTTGTTGAGGTTGGTAGTATATGCTTAATTTTATTTTAATCTCAAAGGGATCAACAAGATTTATTTGGGTACTTCTGAACATCTTAGAATCATTACAGAAGAGTTGATTAGAAGTATTGTAAATAACTAATTCCTGGACAGTTAAAAATAAATCATTTTGGATCTGAGGATCTAGTTAGTCAGGAAAGTGCAGCATAATCATGGGGACCTGAATTCTATCACCAGAACCCAATAGAAAGCTGTGTGTGTTTATAATTAGCCAGCCTTGACCAACTGATGAGCCCTAGGTCACAATGAGAGAGACCTTTCCTCAAAAAACAGTATGGGCCCACAGGGCTCAACCCTACATGAAGAATTACAGACAATGCTGGGAGTAGGACAAATAGTATTCCTCAGGAAAGACCACACCAGTTGGTTATCCAATACCAAATGACCAGCCCTGAAAACATACCTGTGAGTAATATACATGTTTGCATTGGAATGTTGACAAATCTAGTTGGCTTGCTCTTATGCATGTCTTGTGCAGATGACTCTAGCTGCATTAATTTTATGAGTGCTGTGGCCATGCCAGCTTCATAGCATTCTTCTCTATCCTCGGGTTCTTACGTTCTTTTATATTTCTTTAAATTTTTATCTTTTTATATTAATTACAGTTTATTCACTTTGTATCCCAGCTGTAGCCCCCTCCCTCATTCCCTTCCCATCCCACCTTTCCTCCCTTTTCTGCTCCCTGCCCTCTCTAAGTCCACTGATAGGGGCGGTCCTCCTCCCCTTCCATCTGACCCTAGCTTATCAGATCTCATCAGGACTGGCTGCAGTGTGTCCTCTGTGGCCTGGTAAGGCTGCTCCTCCCTTGGTGGGGGTGGGAGGAGAGAAGGTCAAAGAGCCAGCCACTGAGTTCATGTCAGACACAGTCCCTGTTCCCCTTAAGAGGGTACCCACTTGGATACTGAGCTACCATGGGCTACATCTGAGCAGGGGGTTCTAGGTTATCTCCATACATGGGCCTTGGTTGGAGAATCATTCTCAGAAACTGTACCCTTTTTCATGATGTTTGTTGAACCTTGGGGAAGTTGATATAGATGTGGGCTGAGCACTAAACAGTCACTTATTGTGGACACTCCTACTGGTTATGTAGCTCTGGATTAATAGCTGTCCAATGCAGTTTTTTTTTTTTCTGCCAAGATTGACAGCAGCACTAATCTATGGGTATACACATAAATGTTTAGAAGGCAGTTTGACAAGTTGATTTAGCAAAACAACAGTAATAGATCTCCTTTCCTATGACCTTCCAGCTTTCAATCTAATTTACAGTATCAGGCATAAATTCTCTCCTGGAGAGTAGGACTAAGATCCAATTAGAGAGTAACCGATTACCTTCATCACCTTCATGCCACTATTGCACCAATGAGCACATCTTGACAGACTACTTGTATTTGTGTGTGTTTAATAGAATTTCTTGGAAGGGCTTTTACAATTTGTAGTCAACCTTTAATTCCCACCCAGTAAGCATTCTTCTATAAAATCCCTCATCAAGATTAGATATTGCTGAACCTAGAAAACTTTTTACCTATTCTAACATGTGTGTAGCATTTGACACACCTTCTAGGAGCACTTCTTTCACCTGCTTTCCTCGGTTGATTCGTTTTCTCTGCTGCTTGTTTGTGTTATCATTTACCTCTCTACACCTTCCCTATTTTGTTAATCTATAAATGTCGAGGTAGTCCAGAATTCAATCATAAGACTTGTTTATCCAAAATCCCTTTCTTGTGTTAGGATCTATTTTTTATGGTCTGAAGAGTATATACTATCTACTCTTACTTCTTTTTCCTGGCCAGGCTGGATGAAGAATTATTTGAGTCTATAGTACATTAAATAAACTTATACTACCAAAACCTAATATTATAACAAAAAGATTTGAATATATTTTTGTGGGCCCACAAGGCCTCAACCTTACAGGAAGAATTACAGATTTTGCCTATCAGCCACCAGAGAGAAGCAAAAATCAAACAAACAAACACAATCACAAACAAAACAAAAAAACAAAAAGCCAAACCCTCCTAACTTAATAATCTGAGTTATGTGATGCCCTTTGTGGAAACAATATAAAAATATTTATGTTTAATAAAACAACCCTGAAGAGAATATTGTAATCAGTATTTGAAACTATGGAGAAGAATAAACATAGATAGGAGACTTTAGAAGGAAATATAAAGGACAGTTCAAAATACAAACATCCAAAAGCCAACATGACTGCAATCAACACATGCCCTTCTAGAATATCTTTAACTTTAGTGTTAATGTTCCCAGTTTTCAAACAAAAAGATATGGGCTGGCTGGTCATTCAGTTGAAAATAAATTTTTTCTTTTTGTCTGCAAGAAACTGGTCTCTGCTTTGAAGATAGGCACCATTTTATAGAGAAAGGATGGGGTGAGAGGAGAAAGTATTCCAAGGAAATAGAATCAGAATGCAAGTAGGTTTGCTATTCAATTTTTTTTCATTTTTTATTAAATTTTTTATTTTTAAATAATTTTATACATTCACTTGTATCCCAGCTGTAGGCTACTCCCTCTTTCCCTCCCAGTCCTCCCCTCCCTCCCTCATCTCCTCCCTCCCTCATCTCCTCCCTGCCCCCTTCCAAGTCCACTGAGAGGAAGTGTCCTCTTCTCTGTCTGTCTGGCCCTAGCTTCTCAGGTGTCTTCAGGATGGTTGCAGTGTCTTTATCTGTGGCCTAGCAAGGCTGCTTCTCCCTCAGGGGGGAGGGGAAACTCATGAATTCATTCAGAAACAATTCCTGTCCCCCTTACTAGGGAACCCACTTGGATACTGAGCTACCATGGATCTTTAGGAAGCAGTATTCTACTATATGACAAAATATACTTCTAAGTAAGCCAGAAGAGACAAAAGAAGAATAATTTATTCTAGTCAAGGGAAAAACAGTGTTCAAGAAAATATTATTATACTAAGCATGTATGAATCAAACTATAGTGCACCTAATTTCATTAAATGTGAACCACTAGATTTAAAGATACACATTAACACCAGATCCATAGGTGTTTTACATACCTCACTTTCTTCAATATACATGTCATTTAGACAAAATATAAACAAAGAAACTTTAGAATTAAATGACATTTTACATCACACAGACCTATCATATCTACAGAATATTACACCAAATACCAAAGAATACACATTGTACTCAGAAGCCTTAAAACAGACCATATCCTTTTTGCTGTGGTATCTCTTATCCCTGTGGCAATTTCTGTATTGGCAGTGCTGAATACATAATGATTTTTGTGTTTTTTTTTTTTTTAAGACAGGTTTTTTTTTTTTTTTTTTTTTTTTTTTGTAGCCTTGGCTATCCTGGATTCCCTTTAGACCTGACTAGCCTTGAACTCACAGAGATCTGCCTGCCTCTGCCTCTGCCTCTCCCTCTGCCTTCCCCAGTGTTGGGATTATAGGCGTGTGCCACTGTGCCCCACTTAATTGGTGATTTTATAGACGATAAGTTAATATGTTAGATACAGGTTTTTTATTATTATTTTGTTAATATTTTTTTCAACTGTGATAATTACTTAATTCTAAAACATTCTTAGCAATTTCATTCAGTCTTGCTATTTCTGGAGTGTTATAGTATGTTAGAGTTTCCCAGTAAAACAAACTCCTGTGTTTTGTCTGATGTCATATTTTTTTTTCAATGTAGTTTATTCAGGAACCTTGAACAATCATCGGACCCTGGGGAAAGCCAGCCCACAGCTTAAATAGCCTCTGGGTAGCCAACCCCAGTGTGCCATGTGGGCAATGCAGATAGGTCCACATACATGGAAGCAAGCCAGATCCTCAGCCTTAGCCAAATGTGGAGTTGTTTGTAACAGAGATCACTCACCATCGGGACTGATGTCATATTTTTAATGTCATCATTTTCTCTGTAGTGTCCTGGATAAGTACCTCATTAATATTATTCAGAGTAATAATTTATTTTTATGTCTCACTTCTCCAAAATTAATAAATGAATAAATTTGATCTTATTAATATAAACATTTTATACATATTAAAGATAAAATATTCAGTGGGCTTATCCAATATTGGATACTTATTGTACAGTCCCAACCTGCTGTCCAATAGGTAACAGTGGTATCAGGGTTAAATTATGTTTTAAAAATTGACTATCATCCATCTACACCTAGAAATTAAATTATTTCTAGAAAATGAAGTTGTCAAAACAGTTGTCAGGGGTTGGGGATTTAGCTCAGTGGTAGAGCTCTTGCCTTGCAAGCTCAAGGCCCTGGGTTCAGTTCTCAGCTCTGGAAAACAAAACAACAACAACATCAAAACAGTTGTCAGCTGTGGTAAGCTTCTGTCACTTGCCATGTGGTTTCTGCTTCTGAAAGAGCTGCTGACATAAATGAATTTAATCCTTTATATTTTAAAATTATGTTCATTACTAGGGTGTGGACATTTAAAGAAGTAATTATGGGATGGGACAGTGGTAGAGCACTTGCTTGGCATGTATGAGCTCCTGACTTTGATACTTAGCACTGGGAAACAACATAAATCAACAGGAATTCCTAGGTATCATGACTAATAAACTCTCTTTATTTGTTTTTAGAGAAAAAAAGAAATCTGAAGCCAAAGACAGAAAAGTTCTGGAAATTTTACAAGTCAAGGATGCTAAAATACAAGAATTGGAACAGGTTGTATTTTAATAAAATATGAAACATTGGTTTTGCTTCAGGTTGTAGATCTTTAAAAATTATTTGAAGCTTTTGTTAAAATGTTCATTAAGAAATCAAGGTTGTTCTGTGAAAGCATTGTTTTGAAATCACTGTAGTCAGTCTTTCATTATAATACCAAAGCTATTGATCAGGTATAAAACTCATTAAAATGCTTAACAGGCTGTTATTATTATAAAATAGTATTTATTATTCATTGTCTTATTGTATTTTCATTTTTGATATGTTTATGTATTTCTGTTTGATATTTATGTGTTTCTGATATATACATTTTTACATGGTTTTGATTATAGAAAAGAGTCATAATAATTGGTACTATTCTACTTCATCTTTTGAAAACTTGCATTATTGAATTGGTGCAGTTTTTATTTATAAATCATACAATTAAACAATATATATAACTTGCATATATTTGTATAATCATTATTATTATCACAACCATATGTGTGCTTTTGCTAGATGACAAAATTCCATCCAATGAGCCTGTGATGTTGCATTTCACATTCAAGCCATTCCATTCTATCTTGTTCAGATGGCTCCTTTCTAGCTCATATTGCAAAAGAAATCTAGTCCATCTCCAAGAGAGTTCCTATTGTCTTAGAACTTATGCAGTTCCAAGTTCCAAGTCTCTTCTGAGACTCAATTCAAACTCTTCTACATCAGCCCCTGGAAAGTAAAATAAAAAGGAAATTATAGCCTTTCAGTATATAATAGCACAGAGTAAACATTCCCATTCATAGAAAGGAGGGATGGGGCTAAAGCAAGAACCAAACCAGTTGGGTAAACAGTAAGTCCTGGAGCTCCATTCTTGGAATATGGGGCACATGATGGTGTGCTTTGCACAGCCTTGCCAACCTCTTTATCCTTGCCATTTGCAGCCAACTTGGGCTCTCTTTGTAGCTGGATATGCTTTGTGTGTGCAGCTTTCCATAGCAGAGAGTATTTCTTGCATCTCTATCTTCTTTAGGTTCACAGTGAGTTTTTGTTTTTATACGTTGTTTTTTTTTTTTTTTTGTTTTGTTTTGTTTTGTTTTTTAACCTCTGAGCCATCTCTCCAGCCCGAGCACTGTCCTTTTTAGTTCAACATTTTGATCTGAGTTCTTGCCCAAAGTGCTTACACATTGTAGGTCTTCTCTAGTCTTGTATAAGAATTGTGAGTTTTAGCTTCAGAATGTGTGTGTGTGTGTGTGTGTGTGTGTAAATAGAGCTTTTAAAGTCCTATGCTAGACTAGAAATGGGAAGTTGATTTTTTTGTTGTTTCACTGAGTAATATTAAGTAACCTTTCCATGAGGATTTGTAGTTTGTGAAATATAGTAGCAATTAGAATGGCATTACTTTGAATTCAAGTCTTTACTGTATATCTAGTCAAATTGACAGACTGTTAGGCTGGTTCTTTTTAGCTTTTTAAAAGAGAAATCTAATGTTATCATACATATAAATATAATAAAGACTGTCATGCAACCATAAGATCAGTGAATGGACTGTTCCTTAGCTCAATTCAGACAAAAAATTAGTTATCTTTTGACCAAAAGTGCAGCTCCCTTTTGTGTTATGAGCTCTCAGCTCTTATTGTTGGGAGCACTCACTTCTTTTTCTTTTCTTTTCATTTTTTTATTTAGTTAGTTATCCAGTTTACATCTCAATCATAGCTCCTTCCATTCTCCTCCTGGTCCCTCATCTCTGTCCCTTCCTCATTTCCCTATCCCTATCCCTCCTCTCCTGCCCCTCAGAAAAGGGGAGGACCCCCTCCCCTTGCAAATCCTCCCAGGACATCCAGGACAATCCTCCCAGGACTGTATACTTCCTCTTCCACCGTGTCCTGGTAAGGCAGCCATACCAGAGTGAAGTGATAGAAAATCATTCAACAGAGACCATGTCAGAGACAGCCCCCAACCTTTTTCTGGCTACCTACATGGAGACTAAGCTGCTCATTGAGTATATATGTGTAGAGGGTCTAGGTGTAGTAGAAGACCCTTGGGTGGTGCTTCAGTCTCTGCAAGCCCCTCTGGGCCCAGGTTAGTTGAGACTGTTAGACTTAGGGAGTCCCTGTCTCCTTTGGGTATTTTGCCATCTGTGCTGTCAGCCATTAGTATTACCAGCTCTTATTGCTACTAGTTCAGCTAAAGCCATTGTTCATTTATAGATTGAAATAGTGAAAAGGCAGAGCAAAACCTTCACAGTAATGATTTATTTGGGTTGGTTCTGCAACATGTGAAAGCTAGAATATAGGACAAAAACAGACCGACTCTGTGAGGACATGAGGATTTAAGCTTATTTAAGCTAAAGGGCTAGGCTGGTAAAGGCCGAGGTTCAGTGTTGATTGAAGAACTTCTGCATCCATCCTGATCACTGTTTGTGTGTAACACCAGGTTTTCACTTGACCCCATCTGCTTCTGCCAGTTGGGTCCATTAGACTTGAATGATGAGTGGGAGGCTCTGGGAAAACCTCAGCAAGTCAGGAAGGAAGCTGATGATACAGCAGCTCCAGAAATTTCAGCTAAGGCTGAATGGATTGTAATGGCAACAACCGGTAAGCAGAGAGCTGAAGTGGTGATACAGTGGCTGTGGCAGGGGAAGTCATGGCAGTCAAAGGGCCGTGGTGCATTAGGGACAGTGGTGCTGCTTCAGGTATAGCAGCCATAGTGTGTCTCCTTGGACCCACTACCACAGCTAATACCCCACTGTCAGACCAGTGTGGCCACCTGCCTCCAACCTAGGGCTACAGGAACTATTGCGGGGGGGGGGGGGGGTTGTACTAGTGTCTGCTCGTCTTCAGAAAATCAGCAACAAAACTAACTCAATGTTCCAGAAAAGTAAACGTTAACAAAATGCCTCAGCTAACTAACAAATGAGGACAAAAGACAGAAAGCAAGCTGTCAAACAAAAGAATCCACCAGCTGTGAGGAAGGTTGAACCTTTCCTGTTTTGTTTCAGAATTGTAGCTATGTCACTGCTAATTATAAAATAAGTTATAGTGCATATAGCAAGTAAAATGACTTCTGATAACCTAGTATACTGAGGTTAATCAAATGCTGATTACTCTTTAGCATTCTCTCTCATTCTAAACAGGGCAGAAATGAATGTTGGTTTTCAGCTGTACTCAGTTTTCTTACCCCTACTCTCTCTTCTTTATCATTTTGTTTGTTGTAGTGGTTTTATTACTTTTCTGTATGTTATTAAAGCTCTTATTTCCATTTTGAAAGTGGTTTATAATTAATAATAAATTAACTGTGTTTCAGTACTGTCTTGTAGAATTTTAGGCTGTATGCTGTTCCCTAATCCGTACTTACTCTATAGGCTTCTCTTGACCATGTTTTAAATTATTCATTTCTTGGTTTGTCCATAATAAATTATTTGTTTCAGACATGCTTTGTCTTGTTGCCCTTTAGGCTTTATGATTCCTCTGAGTTCTGTTTGCTATTTTAGTATGCACTCATATCAGACTATTAGAAATTGACTATATCTAGAAAGATTTGCTGAAAAAGTTTCATAAAGCTAAAGTTTAAAATTGATTGTACTGTTTCTACCTGTAATTTTGTTACTTAAATTGGATTTTTTTCCATTAGGAAAATATTTTTACTTTTTTAGAATTACAAAAGTTTGAGAGTTTATTCACCTCCTGTCAGAAATTTGCCTTTATGTAACATTGTTGATTATGCAGAATATCACATGTCCAACTAATTATCAGAATGTGATAGTTTAATAACAAACTTTTCTTTGTGTTTCTATTTATAAATTAGATCTATATCTGTTTTTACATCTTACTAACTCAAACACATGCCAAACTTTAAATAATAAGTAATTCACAGATGAATTTGCCCTTGTGTTCTTTGTGTTTTCTGTACTTGGTAATATTTACCTCTGTCAAGAAATCCTTGGTATTCATACCTTTGTAGGGAATGAAGCAATTCCAGGATAGATAATGGTACTCTTAATTTTATCACTTCTTTTGAAGGATAAGCCTACAAACTTTTTAAAAAATTTCTGAAGAGATTTAATGTTTATGTCTTTGAATTTATAATTCTTATAGGTATTGGGCTTTTTGCTAAGAATTTGTACACATCATATTGATATTTTCTTTTTTATTTCATTTTTTTTAACACTTAGGTTGATGATTAAGTTGATCTAAGGAACCATTCTTAGATTGTACTTTTTTTAAATTATTGGTTTCTGTTTTTTTGAGACAAGTTTTCTCTGGGTAGTTGTGGCTGTCCTGGACTTGCTTTGTCGACCAGGATGGCCTTGAGCTCACAAAGATCTGCCTTCTTCTGCCTCCTCTAGTGATGGGATTACAGGTATATTCCACTGTGTCCAGCTCTAGATTGTACTCCAAAACTCTTGCCCCAGGGAGGTATAAGTAATGTCTACTTCTCCTCCTGAAGTCCCAATGATAAATTGGATAAAGAAAAGTTTTACCAAAGTTTATTCTGGAGAACCAGTGAAGCTTTGGGGCTTCTTTATGGAGCATATAGATGAGGGGTTACTTATTCCCCAAAATGCTGTACCTGGAAAGCTTTTACCTAGCAGACATGGTGGCTTTTTCATGACCACATGGGTGGAGCCCCTCTCTTAGTTTTTCCTGGCATATATACTCTAGCTCCTTCCTGAGGTCATGTGCAATTGAGGCAGAGTTGTATATAACAGGAATAGGAGGGTCTCGTTATCCTCTCCATCCCTCCATGGGGATATAGATAATCAAGAAGCCTAGCTGAGATAGTTGTTTCACAAGCAGGCTCAGCTCATCACTCCAAGATGGCAGTTCCTGGGCTGTGAGGATAGTCACAAACAACTCTATAGTTTGAAAAATTCTACATAAAAGTAATATTCACTCATGTTTATCTGGAGACATGATTAAGAGTGTTAAAACTGCATTGTCTATGTACATCTTTCCATTAAAGAGGAAACAGCTGAACTTTATAGTGAGAAAAAGTGGATATGTAATAGTGTGTTCATAATCGAGCCATGGTTTCCACCAGTGTAGTTGGATTACAACTATATCCATCCACGAGGGAAAATTTGGGAGAAAATATTGAACAAAAGTAGGAAGACACAGAACATGTATAATATGCGGTAATATAAATAATATTAAAATAAAGCAAACTACATAACACATAAAATAGGAATGTGTATTCTTTTCAACTGAAAAGAAAAACAAAACAAAACAGGATGTGTCTTTCCAGTATAGCTGTTACCTCTAAGGTGATTGGGGGTGGGGATTAGAAGATGTGACAGATGGTGCAAATGGGGGGATAGAGGATGAGGGACCTATAGACATGACAGATGGTGGCAAGGGGGTTATAGAAGATATGGAACCCATGAACGTCACAGATGATGGTGAGGTTACAATAGTTAGTTGGGTTGGCATGTAGAATGATTCTGCTTTTATCTTTTTTCTCATTTTAATCCAGTTTCATACATTAGTTTTGGATGTATTCAATATCTAAAACTTATAATAAAAGTAAAAGAAAAGCAACATTTAACAATGTAGCCTTGGCTTTCAGTGAGCAAAGGTGCTATATTTACCTTATTCCTCTTAACTGCCATTAATTTTACCCTTTAATCTTGACTCTTGTTTTACTTTTCATCTATCTTCCAGTCATTGGAGAGGGCTTAATAGGGGATAGATACTGAAATATAAAATAAGAAATATAAAATAAGATAGTCATCAGTGTTACACAGATAGAGTAAATGTTAGTTTCATACATGGAGCCTGATGTGATCATCTCCTGTAGCCAGGTAGGACCTCCAGTGGAGGATAAGGACACCAACCTGCCCACAAACCCTTTGACCCCAAATTTGTCAGGCCTATAAGATGTTCAGGGACAAAGACAGAGCAAAGACTGAGGGAATGGCCAACCAAAGACTGGCCCTACTTGAGACCCGTCCCATGGAAGAGAACCAATCCCTGACACTATTAATGTTTTTCTGCTATGCTTACAGACAGGAGCCTAGTGTAATTCCTCTGAGAGGCTTCACCCAGCAGCTGATGAAACAGATGCAGAGACCCAGAGCCAAATATTAGACCCAGCTCTGGGAGTCCTATCGAAGAGATAGGGGAACAATTGCAGGAGCTGGAGGGGTCAAGGTCTCCACAAGAAGACCTACAGAGTAAACTAACATAGGTCCATAGGACCCCAAAGAGCATGCACGGACTGGTCCTAGAACCCCTGTACATGTGTTGCAGATATGCAGCTTGGTCTTCATGTGGATCCACAAACAACTGGAACAGGGGCCCTCTCTGACTCAGATGCCTCCCTTTATACCCTGCTCCCCTAACTAAGCTGCCTTGTCTGGCCTCAGTAGGAGAGAGTGAGCCTAGTTCTGCAGAGACTTAATGTGCCAGGATGGGCTGGTACCCATGGGGGACCTCCCCTTCTGAGCAGAGTGAGAGGGGAGAGTGGGGGAGGAGTGTGTGTGTGCCCGGGGCATGCATTCAAGATTTAAAGTGAATAAATACATAAATTTAATAAAAATACTCCCTATAACTAAAATGTAATTATTATAAAAGCTTCAAACCCATAATTTTAAAAAGGTTAGTTTCTACTGAAGCTTTCATTTAAAACAAAAACAAAGCCTGATACAGTCTCATAGATGTTTAATCTCTACTAACAGAAGGCTGAAGAAAGATGGTTGCCATGAACTTGGGCCTAGCCTGGCTTATATAGTAAGTTCCACGTCAGCTTGGGCTACAGAGTGAGACTTTGCCTGAGACAACCAACCAAATAAACAAATAACTAAAAAACCAAACATCAGTGACAATACCCCAGTACTTTCTTCTGTTGTGTCTGCTTCTTGGTTGCAGACAAATGCTAACACTTTTGGATCTGACATGCAGGCTTCAGATAAGTGTGTTAGACCACAGAGGAAATTCTTGTGTCAACTGAAAGAGTGGTGCTAGTAATAGAAGATGAAGGAATCTGGGAAGGAGATAGTAAAGGTGTGAGTTTTAGTTACAGAATGCTAGTTTGAAGTGGCAACCGACCGTCCAGCAGAAGTGTTTTCGAACTTTCCAGGGTTAGGGCTGATGAGGCAGAGTTAAAGGAAAGCTATAAACAGAAGCTAAGAATTGAAGTACAACCTTCTATTCACCAATTAGGAACAGAAAAAAGAGTCTAGGTACTGTGAATAACGTTTAGCTAAAATTACTATAATCTTAGTAGTCTGTAAAACAAAATATTTTGTCACCTGACTTTGCTTTTTTTATATTTATTTTTGAAGTGATCTATCCGTTTACAAAACCACAGTTGTTTTCCTAGAGCTGTTTTCTAAATGTTACCCAGTAAAAGAATAATTATATCTTATTTTAGCCACACACACATTTTACTTGTTAGAATGTTTAAAATAAAATTTGGTGATTATTCTTTCTGTGCACTTTTTAAATTTTTTTTATTATTTTTTATTTTATTTTATTTTTCTTATTAGTTACATTTTGTTAGCTCTGTATCCCAGCTGTATCTCACTCCCTCTTTCCCTCCCCAATCCCACCCTCCCTCCCCCATCTCCTCCCTGCCCCTTTCCAAGTCCACTGATAGGGGAGGACCTCCTCCCCTTTCATCTGACCCTGTTTATCAGGTATCTTCAGGACTGGCTGCAAGGTCCTCCTCTGTGGCCTAACAGTACTGCTCCTCCCTTGGGGGGTGGGGAGGTCAAAGAGCCTGCCTTTGAGTTCCTGTTAGAAATAGTTGTTGTTCCACTTACTATGGGAAACCAATTGCTTACTGAGCTACCATGGGCCACATCTGAGCAGAGGTTCTAGGTTATATCCATTCATGGTCTTTGGTTGAGTGTCAGTCTCAGAAAAGACCCTGTGCCCAGATATATTTGGTCCTTGTGGAGCTCCTATCCTTTCCACATCATTCTAACTCCCTTTCTGTGCACTTAAATGGTTGTTTTCAGTGTATAGTTTAGTATTTGGTATTGAGTTTTAAATGTGTTTTTCATCTTAAACTAATAAATGGGTGGTCTTGCACATTTTAGGTGAAAGTCCATGAGTATGCTAGAACTGAGCACTATGATTTGGATTTGATTATTAAAGCCAATTAGAGCTATAAGTAACAACTAAGGTATAAGCTTATGAAGTAAGCTTTTTTGCTTCGACATGCCAGCTTACAGTTGGTTTAAATCTTTCTCACAGACTGAATCATTGCTAAAACAGGAAATAAATGACCTTGTAAAGCTGAAGACTGTGGTTGATGAAGAAAATGCTTTCTTAAGGAAAGAATTCAATGATTTACAGAAGAAATTTAAAGATAAAAGCCAAGAAGTTAAGGTGTGTTGACTTGTGCGTGGCTGTACAGTACCTTTGCTTTGAAGTCCCCCTTGAAGCTCTGCTAGCCCCTGTGGCACAGAAAGTGACAGGCTTGCCGGAAAATTGCCTTAGGCTCTGCTGTACCATACAGTTTTCTCACATGCAAAAACTCTGATAAAGATGCTTTAAAGCTCAGGCTTGGAGCTTTATAACTTACAGATAAATAGTTAATGATGGAAATGGAGCTAAGAAAGTAGGAGTGTGAATATGTGGCTTCTTGTAATTAGATTCTGATGGGACTGGCATTATTAATTGATAAAACCCAGGTCTGGGAGGATATGTCTGTGTGGGTCTCAAAAATAGCTGGGGACAGCATCAAAGGCAGCTTGATCAATTAATGGGCTCTTTGCAAATGTGTACTCATCAAAGCTGTCATCCAGTGAAAAAATATGACCCATCCACCTGCATGAAAAGAGGCCAATAAAGTACACAGGTGACCTTGGCTATCAAATATAGAAGAAGCTGCTGTGAGGGTGAAACTGCACAGTTTATATTTGCTGATAAGTTCTCACCTTTTTTTTTTTCTTGTTTATCGGCCCTTGTGGTACTGTTCTTCAGGACGCTAAGGAGTGTGTACAGAATAAAGAAGAACAAAATAGACTGCTTATAAAAAACCTGGAAAAGGAAAACGAGAAATTAAGTACACGCTGCACTGACCTGCTAAATGAACTAGAGAAACTGAAGAACGAGCAAGTACATTGGAGAAAGGAAAAATATAGTATGGATGCAAAAGTAAAGGTAGAGGGCAAGAACTATCCATGGTGCTCTTCTGGGGCTAACTTTTTACAGGGAGTTTAATACATTTTTTTCTTTAAATAAGAAGTTAGATATTCAGATCCATCAGTGGGGACCAGCATTAATTTATATTCTTTCACTTAAGACCCATAGCTTTTTAAATATTGATGTTGCAAAGCAGGAAACTGACTTCAAATAGTTATCCTAAAATGTAATCATTAAAAAATAAAGGCTATTGCTTTTGAAATAAAGTCTGTTTTGAAAAATATACTTAGAACCATTGGCTTGGCTTTTTAAAATGAAGGCTTACTTTTGCTGGAATCATTGGAATACATTTTGGGGACTCTTTTCTACTTCCTTTAAAATTAACATGTAAAAAATCCACAAAACAGTTAAAAACACTTACATATGGTCTTATGATACTGTTTTCTTTGGCTTTAAGGGGAAAGCAAAATTTTATTAGAAGATAAAATCTTTATAATATTTTTTTATATTATCCTCCCACCAATTTTGAACATCATTTAAAAATACAGCATCTTTTTGTCATATTCTCTTTGTCTTGAGGTTTTCGTTAGTTTATTTTTGAATTAAATTTCAGATTTCTCTTTCATCATATATTTTATTGAAAAGGGCAGAAACAAATAAAGCTAGTGAATATGGTGGTCTCTCTCTGTGTGCAGGAGGAAAGACCATCTCAGTACATGCATGCATATGTCAATCAGGTGTATTTTCTATGAGTATTTATGTGTATGTGTATATTTGCCTGTTGGGGTAACTGTGCAGATTTATTCATTAATATCCATTAGGGAAAAGCATTAAGTTGGAGTATGACTCTATTAATTGCAGTTATTTGATACAGTTCAATGACATACTGGACCAATGAGCCACTGAGACAATTCAATCATTATATGTTTGTTTTAATTTTTATAATTTTCTTCTAAAGTTCAACCTTTAAAACTTTGGTAGTTGTTTGAGGATAAGAAATCTGCTTGTGTTCATTTACAGTTACATGACTATTTGGTTATTGTTTGTATTTTTTTTATTATTCAGTGGTTTGCTCTTGCTTTTGTTGGGCAACATTTTTGCACCTTGCATATGATTAATTGGACTGTAAAAGTTTGTGAATTGATAAGAATCTCTGTCTTACTTTCTTCCTTACTGTTTTTTGTTTAAGAAATTTAGATGATAAACTTTCCTAATTTAAAGTATTTATTTGTTATTACCTTGTCAGATTCAATAGTTTATTGATTTAAGATTCATTCTCTCTTTTTTAAATTTCCTTTAGTGTATGGGTTTGTCTATAGACTGTCATTTTTGTGATTTGAGGCATTGCAGTTTTATAATTTGAATTTAGTTAACAAATCCATGTTATTTTTTTTTTTTGGTAAGACATTAAGCCTTTATGTATAACTTCATTATAATGTAATACTAAGAACAATTTTGTTAGTAAATTACATTAAGAAGCAAATGGTCCCTTGTTTAATTTAAAAATTAATTGTGAGATAATTCTTATTCTATCACTTATAAATGTGGAATATACCATTATATTTTATTCTCTAAATGTTCTTGCTATACTGTTATAAATTTGTGCATGGGTCTCAGCCATAGACTCTACAATTCTTAAGGAAAATATATAATTTTCTCTCCTATGAACCCGTTTATTTTCATTTGTCTTAGGTAAAGTTATATTGAGATTTTTAGGTTATATGTAACTCTGTTTTTTAGCTTTTGAGTAAATGGCCAGATCCTGTTCTAAATAGTTATATTTGAGGTTTTTTTTTTTTTATTTCTACGTATCATTGTTAACAATATTATCTGCGTTTTTGACTGTAGTTAACCTGATGACAGTTATGAAATATTTTCTCATTGTATGTATTCGTTTTGGTTCTTGTTTGCTTGTTTTTCTAGTAATAGACCCTAGAGGCCTGTGCATGATAAGGAAATATTCGAACACTGAGCTATATCTCCAGTCCTCAAGTTCTTATTCTGACTTTAATTTACGTTGTGACTAATGGTGTTAAGCATCTTTTCATGTGTTATTGGTCATTTGCATATCTTTGGAGAACGGTCTATGCAAATGTGTTGAATATAAGTCCCTCATAAGACACAGTATTTGAAAGTGTTTTGTTGAGTTTTTTTGAACTGAATTTTTACTTCCTTTATTTTCTTTTTTATAGTAAATAGAGTGACAATACAAAAATGGTCTTGCTATATTGTACCAGTCTGATCTTTTGTATGTGTGCTTATACAAGCTTGAGTTAACTTCTCAATACCTGGTCTATCCACTCACACTACTATGAGCTAATGGTATTTCTTTAAACACAGAGATTTTCATTCTTTAATCACTTTTGTCTACTTTTGTTTTTATTGTTGCTTATTTTTTTGAGTTGTATAAAAAATAATATATAAACAAAGATCATAAGATTGGCTCCTATCTTCTCAGAGTTTTATAGCTTAGTATATTTTGTATATATAGTTTTCTTACCGATTCTGAGTTGACTTTTTTATTTTCCTCCTTCACTTTTGTATCTTATTCACATCATTTTTCTAGTTTCCTTGTTTTCCCAAAATAAATATTCTTTCTGCACATACACACACACACACACACACACACAGAGAGAGAGAGAGACAGAGACAGAGACAGAGACAGAGATACAGAAAGAGACAGACAGAGAGAGAAAGAGACTGCATAAGAGAGAAAATAGTCATGTTTTGTCTTTCTGACAACTTTTTAGTATGATATGATACATAGGTTCAACTTTATTCACTCACAGCTTTCAGTTCTTCTACTTGTTGAAAAATAAGTTTCTTTTTTTTTTCACTTGTTTTACTTTTTTTCTTTCTTTTTTTCTTTCTTTTTTCAATGCAGTTTATTCAGGAACCTTGAACAATCATCTGACCCTGGGTAAAGCCAGCCCACTTTAAATAGCCTCTGGGTAGCCAACCTCAGCATGCCATGTGGGCAATGCAGATAGGTCCACATACATGGAAGCAAGCCAGATCCTAGGCCTTAGCCAAATGTGGAGTTGTTTGTGACAGAGCACTCACCATCGGGAAGGTGGAAGGCGGAAACCAGCTCCATCTTTAAGGCACGGCATTACGCAGCTCTCTACAGTTCCCCCTTTTTGTTTTAGACGCATCAGGCAAGAGTAGAGGTCTGATCTCTGATATTAGAAATAAATTGGGACTTTGTACTGATGTTCATTTAGGTGTCATCCACCCAAAGAGCATCAGACCCCTCCGACACCTTTTTCTCAGAGGCGGGACCTGGGGCATCAACCCGCATGCAATCAGACATGCTCTTCTCTGGGGCCAAAGTGGCTGACCCTGAGTGCAGTGCTTAGCCTCGCATCCTGAGCATAACATTTTAGCTTTTTATGGTAGCCAACCATGCTTGGGGAGACTGTCCTGCTTCAATGGCTATAAAGGCCTGAATGGTCATGGCTGCATTACGCTGTTGTGAGACTCTAATCTTGCATATATACCACAGGCAAACCAAGGTGACCAACACCAGAAGGCCTGCTAACACTCCCATGCCTGCCCATTCCTTCAGATGATTCATGGCTGCAGCAATCCATGATGATAATCCTGTGGCTAGTCCTGCGTCCACTCTGGTAGAATTTGCCATGACAATGGCCACTCTCAGCTGCTCCATCGTAGTATCGAATTCTCCAGTCCAATTACCTAAAATATAGCTAGACAATTGTTTAGACAGATTTGCAGCACAGAGAAAATTCTCATGTTGTATGCTAGTGACTCAAAGTCCAGCATACTTTCATTGACAGCCACCACTGCTAGTTCTAGAACTGATGCAGGATGTTCCAACGAGGGGGTTAAGGCTTCCCATAATATTTCCTATAAGCCCACACCTGTTTGTTTATATCCCCCATTTTTATTCATTATTAGCCAGATAGAGCCAAGTAATTGTGGTAATGATACTTGCTTTTTTGCCCAATGCTGCAATGCTAGTAAATTTACTAGCTGGTTACTCGCATGCCTCACTGGGTGCCTGTGCCCGTTGATGCCCCTCACCCTATGACTCTCTTCAGAC
Organism: Meriones unguiculatus; assembly: GCF_030254825.1. Lineage (NCBI taxonomy): Eukaryota > Metazoa > Chordata > Mammalia > Rodentia > Muridae > Meriones > Meriones unguiculatus. The sequence goes on from NC_083360.1 coordinate 64,329,397, forward strand.
AGAAAAGGGATCTTGGAATTACAGCTGCCATTGTTACTGCCATCTCATTGGCGGCTGTTGGAGCTACCACCGTGGCATTAGCCATGAGTCATACTGTGCAGACTGCTCAGACCCTGAATAATCTTTTAGCCAATGTAGCTCATGCCTTAGATGTACAAAAGGAAATTAATGCTCAACTAAAAGGAGGTTTGATGGTGTTCAATCAGAGGATTGACCTCGTGCAGGAGCAAATTGATACCCTATGGCAAATCGCTCAACTTGGCTGTCAATGAAAAATAAGTTTCTTTTCTCTACTAAATATCTTGGTATTCCTGTTGAATATCATTTCCTGTAAGCATGAGTTTATTTCTAGGACTCAGTTCTGTTCCTTTGATTATACATCTGTTCTCTTGCTTTTGTCATACTGTCTTGATCACTCTAAATTTGTAGCAAAATTTGAATATTCAATGTGTTTTTTTAATTCTTTTCCAAAGTTGGCTATACCCGGTCTCTTCTATTTGCATGTGAATTTTAGAATCAGTGTTTCCATTTCTACAAAAAGCCAGGTTTCATCAAAGGGGAGAAGAAAGACAAAACATGAAATATATATGATGCATATATTTTCAGGTCTGTTGATCATTTGTCTTCAGTGCCTCCTCAGTTTACTTATAATCTGTATTTCCTTCAAAAATTATTTCTACTTCAGCTCTATTTATATCTGTATGGTATATATTTTCTTCCCTTTACTCTCTACTCACATCTTTGGATCCAAAATGAATTTTGTGTAGATAATTTGCATAGTATAATATCTTATTTATCCATTCTTTCAATGTATTTCTTTTGAGTAGAGGGTTTATTTTATTCATATTAAAAATAGAGTAATAAGGAAAAACTGACTTTTCCAATTTTCTTTCATCTTTTATGAATTATGACAATCTGTCTCTCATTACCTTTATCATTTTCTTCCTTTGAATTTAGTTGTTTTCTATAGTACAGTATATTTTGTTTCGTTTGTGTGTGTGTCTTCTTATTTATATTTTTTTGCCCGTCATGAGGGATTGCATTTATCATCCTAACCTTATGCCAATTTAATTTGAATTAAAACCATCAGTTGCCAGTATCTCATAAAAACTTGGCTTTTACATAGCTCTGTCCCCATGTTATTTTTATAACTGGCACTGCTATATGCTGGCTGTGTATTTGGTGAATATATTTTGCATGTCTGTTGAAAGGTGTAGGAACCAAAGAGAGTTATGGCTCTAGGAGTGTAGCTCAGTGGTGGAATGTGTGATAGTTTACCATGTTTCCTCATTCCCGAAATAAGAGTTACAAGCTCAAAGCACAATAAGTGGATTCTGCATTTAACATTTTATTTACATTTCTTGGAAAACCATATTTTCACTATGACTTTGTGCCTTTCAATCAACTCTAAACGCTCCCTTTTAGCACCCCTACTGGACATGTCTAGAAGTAACCCCTTTATTTTTTGTTTATCTACAGCTGTCTTAATTTTTTCTTAATGTCTAGCTATCTAATGCAATTCTTTTTTTTTCCTTTCTGGTACATTAAATATAACATTGCACTGCTTTTGCTTTTGTGCAGCCTGATGAGAAGTCAGCTAGCTGTCTTAGTAGGTACCCTTTTGTTTCTGTGTGCTTCCAAGAATCTTTATTTCTGGCAACATGAGACTGATTAATTTTTTCACATGGGGCTATTTGTGTTCTGGAATTCTTCAAGATTTTTGGATTCATGTTTTTTAATCAAATATCAGAAAGTTTTGTCCAATATTTCTTCAAATATTTAATGACCTTTTTCTATTGTTTTTCATGATATTTTCATTTATGTATAGCTTGTATTATCACCAATCTACCCCAGTTCTCCCCTACTATTCTTTCCAGACTTCATCCAACGTATCTTCATGTTCCTCTTCCACTTTCATGTCCTCATTAATAATTTTTTTAGTGCTGCCTGCTAGAATGTTCACTGATGTTACTGGCTTAATCTTGTACAGGTCTTGCAGGTAACTATAGATATAGTAAGTTTAAGAGTGCAACAGTCATGCTGTGTCCAGAAGCCCGCATTGCCCAACACTACCTTCTATCCTTCAGCTTTTAGATTATTTTTTGTTTTTTTAATTGCATTTATTTTTTACATTTATTTATTACAGTTTATTTACTTTGTAGCCCCCTCCTTCAGTCCTTCCCAATCCCATCCTCCCTCCCTCTTCTCCTCCCATGCTCCTTCTTCAATACATTGATAGGGGAGGTCCTCCTCTCCTTTCATCTGACCCTAGTGTAACAGGTCTCATCAGTACTGGCTGCATTGTCTTCCTCTGTGGCCTGGTAAGGTTGCCATCCCAACAGGAGGAGGTTATCAAATAACTATCCTCTGAGTTCATATCAAAGACAGCCCTGTTCCCCTTACTAGGAAACCCACTTGGACAATGAGCTGCCATGGGCTACATCTGTGCAGGATTTCTCAGTTATCTCCATGCATGGTCCTTGGTTGGAGTATCAGTCTCAGAAAAGATCTCTTAGATTCTTTTAGATCCCTTTTTTGATGTTCCTTGAGCCTTGGGTATGAGGTAGGGAATGAGCACTTAATAATTGTGAGTCTCTGCATTGTATCCTAGAGCAGAAAAAAGTATTTTGGCCAAGGTGTAGAGCAGCGTTAGTCTACAGGCATAAATAAAATATCTAGAAAGAAGTTTGAAAATAAATTAATAAAACAACAGGAGTAAGTTTACCAGTAGAACCTATGCCTCCTGAGCCATGGGCTTTTGACTAAGTTTACAATAACAGGTATAAATACAGGTGCCTGTCTTCTGTTCCACTGGTCTGTGCTTATTTTGTGCCTACCTGCAAATCTTGGCTTGGTAGTATAACTTGAAATCAGGAACAGAGACACCTCCAGTATTATACTTTGCTCAGAATTGTTTAGATTATTTGCAGACCCTTGTGTTTGCTTCCATACAAATTTTAATATTGTTTTCTTTCTTACTGTGAAGAGAAGTGTTTCATTGAAAATTTTATTGCAATTGCATTGAATTTGTAGGTTATTTTTTGTAGGATAACCATTTCACAATATTGGTCCCTCTAACCATGAACATGAGAATTTTTTTTAATGTTTTTCTAAATTAATTTTTCATCAGTGCTTTTAACTTTTACTTATGAATTATTTGTATCCTTGGTTAGATTTAAATGAAAGTATGATTTTTTATAGGATGTAGTGAATGTGATTGTTTCACAGATTCTTTCAGTTTGTTATTGTAATATAAGAAGATCAGTGACCTTTATGTGTTAATTTTGTGTCATGATACTTTGCTGAATATGTTTATCAGTTCTAAGAGTTTTCTTGTGGGCCTTTTAGACTCTTATGTACATAATTATAGCTCCTTAAAATATGTATATATTGACTTCTTCCTTTCCTACTTGTATCCCTTTTATTTGCTTACCTTTTCTTACTGTTCCATCTAAAAATTCTGAAATTCCTTTCCTGCTCCCTGTCTTCTCCCACTTCTAAGGTCTATATTGTTTTTCCTTCTGAATGAGGATTAAGCATCTTCCCTAGGATCCTCCTTGTTGTTTAGCTTCTTTAAGACTATAGATTTTAGTATGTTTATCTTATCGTATATGTCTAATATCCACTTATAAGTGAGTATATACCATGTGTGTCTTTCTGCTTCTGGGATACCTCACTCAGGATGATCTTTTCCAGATCCCACCATTTGCCTGTAAATTTCATGATTTCCTTTTTTTTAATTGTTGAGTAGTATTCCATTGTGTAAATGTACCACAATTTCTGTATCCATTCCTCAATTGAGGGACATCTGGGTTGTTTCCAGATTCTAGCTTTTACAAATAAAGCTGCTACAAACATAGTTGAACAAATGTCCTTGTTTTATACTTGAGAATATTTTGGATATATGTCTAGGAGTGGTATAGCTGTATCTTGAGGTAGCACTATTCCTAATTTTTTGAGAAAGTACCAGATTGATTTCCAAAGTGATTGTACAAGTTTACATTCTTTCCAGCATGTGTTGTCACTTGAGAGGGCCTCTGAAAGAATCTACCCACTAGGGTATCCAAGCAGATGCTGAGACATATAGACAAACCTTGAGCAGATTGCAGGGAATCTTTTGGAAAAGGAGGAGATAGAAAGACCTGGAGTGGACAGGAGCTCCCCAAGGAGACCAACAGAGCCAAAAAATCTGGGCCCAGGGGTCCCTGCAGAGACTGATGCTCCAGCCAAGAATCATTCATGGATAGGACCTGGGCCCAGTGCTCAGATGTAGCCCATAGACTCAGTCTCCAAGAGGGTTCCCTCATAAGGGAAGCAGGAGCTGTCCCTGACATGGACTCAGTGGCCAGCTCTTTGATCATCTCACCCTGGGAAATGCCAGTTTTGCCACACTACAGAGGAAGATGATGTATCCAGTCCTGATGAAACCTGATAGGCTAGGGTCAAACAGTTGGGGAGGGGGACCTCCCCTATTACTGGAGTAGATGAGGGGCATAGGGAGAAAAGAGTGAGGGAGGGTGAGACTGGGAGGAATAGGGGGGGCTACAGGTAGGATACAAATTGAATAAATTGTAACAAATAATAAAAAAGAAAAAAGTCTGAAATATTAGTGAGTATAAAGAGTGGCTTTGTTCTTCATTTTAATGAATATGTTTTGAGTGTTTCTCCATTTAACATAATATTGGGTGTAGGTTTGTCATGTACAGTCTTTTGTTGAGATATGTTTCTATTCCAATATCCCTGAAATTTCTATATATTTCAGGGATTTGTCATGAGTGGATGCTAGATTTTGTCAAAAGCCTTTTTCTACGTCTAGTGAGATGACCACATGATTTTTGTCCTCAAGTTGACTTATGTAATTTAATAACATTTATTCATTTATGTATCTTGAATCATTCCTGCCTCTGTAGAATAAATTCAACCAGATCACAATGAATGATCTTTTTTAAAGTGTTCTGAATTTGGTTTGCAAGTATTTTATTAATATTTTTAAACATTATTTCTAATTCACAGTTCACAGCAATAACCTTCAGACACATGATAACATCTCTTTATGCACATTCTGAGGTCTGGTGAATAATTAATTGAAAATTTCCTCCACTTTTTCATTTGAAAAACAGGATTTTTCTAAAAAGGACAAAAACAAACAAACAAACAAAACAACAAAGTCCTGGACTCTGGATATATTGTTTCTGAAGAAAAACTTGAAAAAATTCGTTGCTTAAATATTGAAAAAAATCCTAACAGCTAGAGAGGTGTCTCAGTAGCTCCCAGCATAGACATGCTAGCTCACAGGCATCCATAATTTCGAAGGTGATTAATTTCTCTCTTTGGACCAGCTCAGGTACCAGGTACAGCATGGTACACAGATGTACATGTCAGCAAAACACTTAAATACATAAATAAGTCTAAAATTAAAATGTAACACCTTTAAAAATATTCTGTATGTTCCAAAACATGTAGCTTCTGTTTTGGAATGAAAATCTGACTAGCTATTTCTCTGAATTCATGTGAAAATATTCAGTTCACATCTATTTCTAATGAGTATTTTCATCCATTGAAGAGAGATCATAATCAGACTTTTGGATCCTTTCTGTCTGAATTGAATGCTAGTCCTTATGCTACAATTTCAAGCATTTTTCACCAGATTATTGACAATTTGGTAATAGTAACAGAATTATCAGAAGTGTTTGGCTAAGAGTTATAAATGATAGACCACCAAGTGTGCTTGCAAGGATGACCTTTTAAAGGCTACAGAAAATGAGAAGTTCAAATGAAATGTAGTAACCCTCAGAAAAGTGAAAGTAATTATGTCTGTTGGAGATCAGAGAACATTTTCTTATTGTTCAAACCTTTCTCATGTATCCTAAAAACAATCTGCGGGGACATTCTTGATGATTCTAAGTAAAGTGAAGCTAAACTATTATTATTTTCCATAATATTTTCAGAGTTTTTGTAAATTGGATAATACCCAGGGCATAATCCATCCAACATTTGATCTTTTTTGTTATTATTATTTTGTTTTTTTTACTTTTATTAATTATGCTTTATTCACTTTGTATCCCCCTATAAATCCCTCCATAATCCCACCTTCCCTTCCTCTTCTTCACCCATGCCCCTCCCCAAAGCCACTGAGGGGAGGAACTCCTCTTCTTACTTCTGATCCTAGTCTATCAGATCTTATCAGAAGTGGCTGAATTGTCATCTTCTGTGGCCTGATAAGGCTGCTCCCCGCTCAGGGGGAGGTAATCAAAGAGTAGGCCATTCAGTTTATGTCAGAGGCAGTCCCTGTTCCCATTACTATGGAACCCACATGGACACTGAACTGCCATGGGCTACATCTGTGCAGGGGTTCTAGGTTATCTCCATGCCTGGTACTTGGTTGGAGTATGAGTCTCTGGGAAGACCCCAGTGTTCAATTTTTCTGGTTCTGTTGCTCTACTTGTGGAGTTCCTGTCCTCTCCAGTTCTTACTATTTTCACTTTTTTTTCTAAAGATTCCATGCACTCTCCCCAACAGGTGTCCTTATGTCTCAGCATCTGCTTTGATAGTCTACAGGGCAGAGCCTTTCAAAGGACCTCTGTGGCAGGTTTCTAACTTGTTTCCTGTTTTCTTCTTCTTCTGATGTCCATCCTCTTTGCCATTCAGAATGGGAATTGAGCATTTTAGTCAGAGTTCTCCCTCTTGATTAGTTTCTTTAGATGTACAGATTTTAGTAGGTTTATCCTATATTATATGTCTATATGAGTGAGTATATACTGTGTGTGTCTTTCTGCTTCTGGGACAGCTCACTCGGGATGATCCTTTCCAGTTCCTTCCATTTACCTGCAAATTTCATGATTTCCTTGTTTTTCCTTGCTGAGTAATATTCCAATGTTTAGATGTACCACAACTTCTGTATCCATTTTTCAGATGAGGGGCATCTGGGTTGTTTCCAGCTTCAAGCTATTACAAATAAAGCTACTGCAAACATGGTTGAGCAAATGTCTTTATTGTGTACTTGAGCCTCTTTTGGATATATGCCTGGGAGTGATATGGCAAGATGTTGAGAAAGCACTATTCCTAGTTGTCTGAGAAAGCGCTAGATTGATTTCCAGAGTGGTTGTACAAGTTTACATTCCCACCAGCAGTGGAGGAGGGTTCCTCTTTCTCCACAACCTCTCCAGCATGTGTTGTCACTTGAGATTTTGATCTTGGCCATTCTGATGGGTATAAAGTGAAATCTCAGGGTCATTTTGATTTGCATTTCCTTGATGGCTAATGAAGTTGAGCATTTCTTTAAGTACTTCTCTGCCATTCGATATTCCTCTATTGAGAATTCTCTGTTTAGCTCTGTTCCCCATTTTTTAAGTGGATTACTTGGTTTGCTGCTTTTCAGCTTCTTTAGTTCTTTATATATATTAGATATTAGCCCTCTGTCAGATAGAGGATGGGTGAAGATTTTTTTCCCAATCTGTAGGCAGTCGTTTTGTTTTGATGACGGTGTCCTTTGCTTTACAGAAGCTTTTCAGCTTCATGAGGTACCATTTATTGGTTGTTGCTCTTAGAGCCTGTGCTGTTGGTGTTCTGTTCAGTTCAGGAAGTTGTCTCCTGTACCAATGAGTTCTAGGGTCTTCCCCATTTTTTCTTCTAACCAATTTAATGTGTCTGGTTTTATTTTGAGGTCTTTGATCCACTTGAACTTTAGTTTTGTGCAGGGTGATAAGTATGGATCTATTTGTATTTTTCTACATGTAGACATCCAGTTAGACCAGCACCATTTGTTGAAGATGCTCTTTTTTCCATTGTATGGTTTTGGCATCTTTGTCAAAGATCAGGTATCCATAAGTGTGTGGGTTTATTTCTGGGTTTTCTATTCGGATCCATTGATCCACCATTCTGTTTTTATGCTAGTACCATGCAGTTTTTATTACTGTTGCTCTATAGTACAGCTTAAGATCAGGGATGGAGATACCTCCAGAAGATCTTTTATTGTAGAGGATTGTTTTAGTATTCTGGGTTTCTTTTATTCCATATGAAGTTGAGAATTTTTCTTTCAAGGTCTTAAAATAATTGTGTTGGTAATTTGATGGGAATTGCATTGAATCTGTAGATTGCTTTTGGTAAGATGGCCATTTTTACTATGTTAATCTTGCCAAGCCATGAGCATGGGAGATCTTTCCATCTTCTGATATCTTCTTCTAATTCTTTCTTCAGAGACTGGAAATTTTTCTCATACAAGTCTTGGACTTGCTTGGTTAGGGTTACACCAAGATACTTTATGTCATTTGTGGCTATTGTGAAGGGTGTTGTTTCCCTAATTTCTTTCTTAACCATTTTGTCTTTTGTATACAGGAGTGCTACTGATTTTTTTGAGTTAATTTTGTATGAGGCCATTTTGCTGAAGGTGTTTATCAGCTGTAGGAGTTCTCTGGTAGAGTTTTTGGGGTCACTCAGGTATACTAAGATATCATCTACAAATAGTGGTGATTTGACTTTTTCCTTTCTAATTTCTATCCCCTTGATCTCCTTCAACTGTCTTATTGCTCTAGCAAGGACTTCCAGAACTATGTTGAAGAGATATGGAGATAGTGGGCTGCCTTGCCTTGTCCCTGGTTTCAGTGGGAATTGATTTAATTTTCTCTCCATTTAGTTTGATGTTGGTTATAGGCTTGCTGTATATTGCCTTTACTATATTTAGATATGTTCCTTGTATCCCTGATCTCTCCAATACTTTAAACATGAATGGATGTTTAAAAAAAAGCATTTTGTCAAATGCTTTTTTAGCATCTAAGGAGATTATCATGTGTTTTATTTTCTTTCAGTTTGTTAATGTGGTGGATCAAATTGATGGATTTCCATACATTGAACCATCTCTGCATTCCTGGGATGAAGCCTACTTGGTCATAGTGGATGATATCTTTGATGGATTCTTGTATTCGGTTTGCAAGTATTTTGTTGAGTATTTTTGCATGAATGTTCATAAGAGAGATTGGCCTAATATTCTCTTTCTTTGTTGGGTCTTTGTGAGGTTTAGGTACCAATGTGACTGTGGCTTCATAGAATGAGTTTGATAGTGTTCCTTCTTTTTCTATTTTGTGGAATAGTTTGAAGAGAACTGGAGTTAGGTCTTCTTTGAAGGTCTGGTAGAATTCTGTGCTGAAACCATCTGGTCTGTAATTTTTGGGTTTCAGTTGTATATTCATCTGCCCTTGGTATCAGAGTAAAGACTTGCTTTATTGAAAGAGCCTGGTGCTATTCCTTTTTTCTGTTTTATAAAATACTTTTTTGAGAAATATTGTTTTTATTTGAAATTCTGATACAATTTAGTAGAGAAGACTTGGGCTTTTTAAATTTTATTTGGGAGGTTTTAAAATTACTAATTTTTATAGATGTGTTTAAGTTGTTAGATCATATGCATCTACAATTTTATCTATTTCAGTTTTTTAATTTAATGAAATATGTTTTAAGGAAAGTTTTCATTTTCCTCCAATTATAGCAGATTTCTTTCTTAGGTATCACATTCTGGGCTGACAGTTGTTTTTCAGGTCTTGAAATATATCTCTCCAGATTCTTCTTTCTTGTGCAGTAATATTTGAATAAGCTGCTGTTATTCTAATGAGCCGACCTTTATGTGAGACTTGATTTTTTCTGCTTTTTAATATGCTCTTTGTCTCCTATTTTAATGTTTTAATTATAGTTTGATTAGTTCTTTTTCTAATCATGTTTCTTTGTAATATTGATTATCTCCTGTATATACATTGGCATTTCCTTTCCTGAGACATTTTCTGTTAGGAATTCATAGAAAAATATTTCCTGTGCCTACAACTAGATTTTATTTCCTCTTCTATGTCTGTTATCCATTGTACTGATCTCTTTAGAGTAAACCATCTTTTTTGAAATTCCCATTAATTAATCTTTAATCCCTATCATTTAATCTTTAATCACTTAATCTTTATCCTTGTCTGATTGCTCCAGTTCATCTATCATGTCTTCAAATATTTCTCTCTTCTCCATTATCCATCTTGTTGTTGAAACTTTGTAGGAAGATTTTAAATTGACCTAAGTTTTTCATTTCTAGGATTCCATATTGATTTTTAAAATTCTCTTTGTTGAATTCCCTTTTCATACATTTAATTGTTTTCCTATTCCATTCAGATGTTTTATGCTCTCAATCAGGAACTGTTTTTTTTCCCCCTTTCCTTTTTTTGCCATACTTGTAGAAATTCATTGGAGTTTTTTGTCTGAGGTTTCATGTAATTCACTCTCAGTTGATGCCATTGTGGTAATGTGTTTGGTAAAAGTTGTTTTGTCTTGTTTTTTTAATTTTTCTCATATATCTGAGGTATTTGTTTATTTAGTTTAGTTTTTATCATCTAGATTCTTTCAATTAACGTATTTGCAATATTCACATGGACTTGAATATGGTAGAGTCAGTGTGTAATTCAGAAAATATTTTCTCATTCCTGAAGCACAAAGGTGTCTGATAGAAAACCTGTATTATTTTTGCCTATGTGGGATATAATTATGAGACCAAGTACAGATGCTTGATAATCCTGCTATGCAAATTTCGTATTAGCCACCTGATAACCAAGTATTGCATCTGGTATATTCAGATTTCCTTTAGTAAGATTAGAAGTGAGCGGGAAGCACTGAGAATAAAGATAAGGATTAAGGATTATATCCAGGTGAATAAAGCTGCCTGTCTTGGAACTGTGGGACACTAAAAATTCTATTCTGGCTCTGCAGTTGTGTGTTTGTAAGTAATATCACTAATTCTTAGGTTTTGCTTTTCCTCCTGGGCAGCTGTAACAGGAGGACAGACCTTTCCCTAGTTCCCTAGTTCTCTAGGGGCTGTCTCTGACATGGACTCTTTTGCCTACTGTTTGATCACTTACCCCTGGTGGTGGTGGTGGTGGTGGTGGTGGTGGTGGTGGTGGTGGTGGTAGTGGTGGGGAGTCTTACCAGACTATAGAGGAAGATGCAGGCAGTCCTAATGAGATTTGATAAGCTGGGGTCAGATGGTAGGGGAGGAGAGCTACTCCTTTTTGAGGAATAGTGGAAGGGTATGGGAGGAGGAAGGAGGTAGGAGGAGGAGGAGACAAGGGAGGGAGCTACCATTGGGATGTAAAGTGAATATAAGAAATAAAGTTAAATAAAAAGTTTGATATGATAGAGCATCTATGTGGTGTACGTCCAGGAATGGTATTGCTGGGTATTGAGGTAGAGCTCTTTCCATAACTTCAGTCTTAAATATTGGAAAAAAATTTTGTTTTTAATCCAATGGTAGCTAATGTATATTTGTACATTTAAAACAAAACAAAGAATGATATAACTACTATTTTCTTAACAATTAAGTAATTAATCTCATTTAAATCTAACAATTTCATTCTGTAATTTATTTTACCTCTAATAATAAACTTTTGGTTGTTTTAACAATTTGTTTCAAGTTCTTGAATTTTATAGCATGAAGTGTTTTTGTTTGTTTGTTTGTTTGTTTGTTTTAATTTCTGAAAACAGGTTCCAAGATGGCAGCACAACCATACAATGGAAAAAAAAAAAAAGATAGCATCTTCAACAAATGGTGCTAGTCTAACTGGATGTCTACATGTAGAAAAATGCAAGGACTGGCTGCAATGTCCTCCTCTGCTAGGGTCAGATGGAGGGGGAGGAGGACCTCCCCTAGCAGTGGACTTGGCAAGGGGCAGGGAGGAGATAAGGGAGCAAGGGTGGGGTTGGGCAGGAATGAGGGAGGGGGCTACAGCTGGGATACAAATTTAATAAACTGTAATTACTATTTAAAAAAATAAAAATTTAATTAAAGAAAAATGCAAATAGCTCCATATTTATCACCCTGCACAAAGGTAAAGTCCAGGTGTATCAAAGACCTCAACAGACACACTAAATCTATTAGAGGAAAAAAGTGGGGAAGAGTCTTGAACTCATTGGCAAGGAACACCTGAACAGAACAGCAAGAGCTCAGGTTCTAAGATCAGCAATCAATAAATGGGACCTTGTGAAACTAAAATGCTTCTGTAAAGCAGAAGACATGGTCAACAGAACAAAAGGACAACCTACAGACTGGGAAAAGAGCCTCACCAACCCTACATCTGACAGAGGGCTAATATCCAGATTATATAAAGAAGTTAAACACCAACACGCCAAATAATCAAATAAAAATGGGTTACAGAGGTAAACAGAATTCTCAATAGGGGAATATCGATTGGCAAAGAAATGCCCAACTTTCTTAGTCATCGGGGAAATGCAAATCAAAACAACTCTGAGATTCCATCTTACATCCATCAGAATGGCTAAGGCCAAAAACTCAAGTGACAACACATGCTGGAGAGGATGTGAAAAAAGGGGAACTCTCCTCTTGCTGGTAGGAGTGCAAACTTGTACAACAACTTTGGAAATCAATCTGGTGCTTTTTCAGAAAACTGGGAATATTCTACCTCAAGACCCAGCTATACCACTTCTGGGCATATATCTGAAAAATGCTCCACCATATAACAAGGACATTTGCTTAACTATGTTTATAGCAGCTTTATTCGTAATAGCCAAAATCTGGAAACAACCCAGATGTCCCTCAACTGAAGAATGGATGCAGAAATTGTACATTTATACAGCTATTAAAAACAAGGAAATCCTGAAATTTTCTGGCAAATGGATGCAACTCGAAAAGATCATCCTGAGTGAGGTAACCCAGAAGCTGAAAGACAAGCAAGGTATATATTCACTAATAAGTGGATGTTAGCCATATAATAAAGGATAACCATACTAAAATCTACAGACCTAAAGAAGCTAAACAAGGAGGATCCTAGGAAAGATGCTTAATTCTCATTCTGAAGGGAAGACAGGATACACACCGGAAGCAGTAGAAGAAAGGGAGCAGGATGGGAGCTTACAACAGTTGTCCTCTAAAAGACTCCACCCAGCAGGGGATCAGAGCTGCAGAGACTCACAGCCAACTTTAGACAGACCACAGGGAGTCTTATAGAAGAAGGGAGCGATCCAAGGACTAGGAGAGGACAGGAGCCCCACAAGGAAACCAACAATGCCAAAAAAGCTGGGCTCCGGGGTTCTACAGAGACTGATACATCAACCCAAATACCGTACACATGACCTGGACCCCTGCGCAGATGTAGCCCATAGCTAGCTCAGTCTCCATGTGGGCTCCCTAGTAAGGGAAGAAAAGTCAGTCTCTGACATGAACTCAGTTGCCTGCTACTTGATCACTTCTCCTTGTGGGGCGACCTAACCAGCACACAGAGGAAGAGGATCCAGACAGTCATGATGGGTCCTGATAGGCTAGGGTCAGACAGTAGGGGAAGAGGACCTCAGTGGACTAGGGGCGAGGGGAGAGGGGAGGAAGAGGGAAGGAAGATGAGACTGGGAGGTGGTGAGGAGGGGGCTACAAGTGGGATACAAAATGAATAAATTGTAAAAAATAATAAAAAGAAAAAAGTTTCTGAAAAAATCTATAGTACAAGTTACTGCTTTTTGTAACTTTTTCATCTAAAATTCTTCAAAACTGTCCTTGCTTTTTTTTCATTTTGTAACTATTTTAAAGTTGATATTTAAAAATATTCACATTTGATTATTATGGAAAATCTAAATATAGTTTTACTAAGAATATTGTTAGCTTTTCCCCTGCATCATAAAATAAATATAATATACTTCTGTTTATCCTTCATGCTTATTATGTTGTAATACAAGTGTTCTAATTTTAGGCCCTTGAAACCAATTTAATTGAAGCTCAGGAAGAAATTGCATTATCACAGAGTAAATATGATGCTCTGTCACTACAGTTGAATAACAAAGAGACTGAACTTCTCCAAAAAGATACGGACATCACATTGGTCAGGCAAGTTGTAAAGGTTTGAATTTCATTAGAATATTATTAGTCATTCAGCATGACTATGTTTATTTTTAATACTTTCAAATGGTAACAGTATGTCTTCTGTAGGTACATATGTTTGTGCAAAGAAAATGTAGAATTATATGTGCTAAACTGGCTCTAGAACAGAGTGTTCATTCATTGTTTCCTGCACTTTTCCCCTGAATATGTACAGTGAATCTTTCTTAATTCTAAAAACTAGAATTATTTATTTGACAGAAACAACTTAGGGGAAGGAGAATTTATTTTCATACCCAGTTTCACAGGGAAAGAGTGGAGGCGTTCATGATGGCATTTAAGAATGAGCAGTTAGTTCTTCTTTGTGGTGGCTGCAATATGAGGTAGTTTGCTCACACCTCTGTCTCTTACTGGGAAACAGAAAGAAAGCCAGACTGGACCTGAAACTGGAGTATAGCCTGCCTATCCCATCCCTATGGTCCATGTCTACACCAGCCAGGCCCCATGTCTAGAATGGCCTATAACATCACAAAATAGTGCCACCAGCTAGGAAACAACTATTCTAGCACAGAAGTTTGTGAAGAACATTTCACAATCAGACTATAATGCAAACCCATATGTTTTTAATAAATCCTGTTTATTTTCCCTTTCATTTTCATATAAAGACAGGTCAACACAAATTCCTTCCTTCCCAGTGATCCATAGGTATTTTTCCTTATTTTTAAATTTTTCATTTAGCAAGAGAGGAAGAGAGGCTGATTGATTGATTGATTGATTGATTGGAGATTGTGTGTGTGGTAATACCCCTTCACTAGGTTATTTCATGCTTCCTAACAGTGTCATTGTAAAGTAGTATATGAGTTTGGACAAAAATGCACCCTTCTTCACATTGACATTAACCTTCCAGTGTCTCATAGTGTCTCCCTTCTCTATATTGTGTGACTGTGTTTGTTATGACTGAAGGTACATATGTTTTGCATCTTAATGTAAATTTTATATAGATCAACTTTTGTTCTCTTATTAAGAGATAGATGATACATTTTAATATTAGAGGATAAATAAGTTTTTATTTTTATTTTGTTCCTGTTCCTGTTTAACTTCATGATGCCCTTTTATATGCAGCACTTACTGACATAAGTCTCTTGGCCAACAGGCTCTCCCCATCCACAGTGGACATACTATTGTTTATTTCCTTTGCTGAAACTTCTGATTTCCTAATAGAAAGCAGCACAGTCCGAATGGATGTCTGCTGTGTATCTTTCTTTATCATGTTTCCTAGAGGCCCTTTACAGTTTCTCATTCTCTCCTCCTCAAAGTTTGAAATGTGATTTTACATGTTTCCCCTTTTTGTAGTCATAGAAAGATAGACTATGCACATGTATTTCTCTGCTTGGATGTAGAGTTTATAAATATGATTAAGAACATTCTTGCCTTAAATTTCTAAGAAGCTGAGCTCTGTATTAGGTTTCATCAGTGGTTAATAACTACATATTTCTTTATTTTAAAGTATTTTCATGTATATAAATCACCAGTTTGAAACTATAGATTAAAAATAAATACCACCTAAACTGCAATCTCTGAAGCATATAAAATAAAATGTATTTTGCTGACATATGTCTCTATATAACCTACGTTTTTTTAACAAACTAAGTGATAGAGCCTCAAATAATTTCTATAAATATTCTTCCTGTAGAAATAAAATATCCAAATAATTTCTAGGTTTTTTATGGTTCACGTTGCACAAGATTTCTTACTATAAGAATCTGGAAGTTTCTGCCCCAGAGGTATTGTTCTCCTGGGTCCTTAGTGTCATAATTACTCAAATAGGTTATTTATCTTCCGACTTTACCATTGTTCACCACTTTTGTTGTTTTTTTGTTTGTTTGTTTTGTTTTTTTGTTTTTTTCCAAGGATTAGGATTGGGTTGCCTTGTATTGTTTTCCTTACTTCTGACTTTGTTGCCTTACCATCTTATGCATCATCTCCACAGGACAGTTTGAAAACTTTATTAGCCTTTGGGATTTTTTATTTTTTTCACAAGTCCATTATTATGTAAAATGAAAGCTTAACTTACCTTATATTTTAAACTATGTGATGACTATACTTAGGACCAGTGCTTATCAGTTTTTTAACTTAATTTCAATGAGAAGGTGTTTCTATGACAATATATCTAGAATTTTTATTTCTATCAAGCTATAAAAGAAAATTGGTAAGTATTTGCCTTTGAAAGCCATAGTAGTTCTGTCAATACTTTCTAGGTGTATGTGATAAATATTAAATACTTTATATATTATTTCATTTATTAATAAGTTTGCCTGCAATAAAAAAATAATGGATGAAACTAGGAAGCGAATCTATACTCTTAGATGCACACAACTATTTAACTGAGGTGGTCTTTATTCATGCTTCTCTCTATTGCTTGCTTTGCACAGGAAGGAACTGCAGGAGCTGCAGAATCGGTATAAGCAGAACAGTGCACATACAGCACAGCAAGCAGAACTGATCCAGCAGCTCCAGGTTCTGCATATGGATACACAGAAAGTGCTGAAGAACCAGGAAGATGTTCACACAGCTGAAAGTATATCATACCAAAAAGTATGCTGCTATTGTGTGGTGAAAATGTAAAGTTCCATTTATGAACTTTAAACAGATTTCAAGTTTTTAGAAATTTTGTATTATTCCCTTTTACATGGTTTAACTTGTTAATATTCTAATGTTTGAGTTAGTATATGGTAAGTTGAAAATACAGATATAAAAACTTGTAAGTTGGAACTTGTATTTCTTCTGTGAAACATACTAGGTACAATAATACTTTATTCTAAGAAATAACTGGATCAAGTATGATACTGCTGCGTGACCTAAGGCAGACTTCATATAAAAATCTGCATTGTTTTATTCACAAAGGCGCACAGATACAAGGAGAGCACTGCTTGGTCTTCTGGGTCATTTTTCAAGGATTTTTTTCCTTTATTTCTGTGTGTCTCTTTGGTAGTCATTTCACTCTGGTTATTTCCAGAGTCTCCAGAAAGGCTCACCTGGCTGTCTTCATTCTGCCAACCGACTCGGCATCACTCTTTCTGCCATTAATTGAAAGAAGTACCTGTACTGAGCTTCTTATTTTGTACAATGTACTAAGTTGTTTATATAAATAATACCATGGGAGTAACACTCCTCTTTAATAGCTCAGACTCTGTAAGGTTGAAGAAAGTTAAGGGTGGTTTATGTTTATTTTTTCTCTCTCGCAGTTTTGGGGGCAGCAGGTGGTAGCCGGAGTCTGTGGCTGTTCTCTGGCCAGTGCAGGTGGGCTAGGGTGATGGCCACAAATATGTTATTTGCTTCAGCTCTGCATTTGTTGAGAGGCTTCTGGCTACTTGCTTGGAGTCAATGCTGATCACAAGTCTTTTCTGGGCTCAAAAGTTTCCTAGTTACTCTAGAGGCCACTGAGTTTGTGTTTCTAGTAACAGGAAATTTCCAGGTTTACCAGTGCCCCCTGGATGCAATAGGGAGTATGTGTCAGCAAACACAAACTGAGTTGTGCATTGCAGGAGTTGAACCTGGGGAAGCAGGCATTCTTCCTGTTTTTTTGGGTTTTTTTTGTTGTCTTTTTGTTTGTTTGTTTGTTTGTTTGTTTTTGTTTGTTTTTGTTTGTTTGTTTTTGCACTTTCAGACCCTTTTCCGTAAACTTACGGAAGGAAGGAAGCTGTGACAACCCAGTGCTCTGTCAGACCCTGTCAGACCTGGGCTTAGAGTTCCAAGACCTGGTTGGAAGCAACTCATACATGGCAGGGATGTAGCTTCGGAAGTGGAGCAATCTCTGGCTACAGACTTACAGCTCTCAGCCTTCACAGTAATATACAGACAATGGGACATGTTCCCTCTGACAGAGGGTGAGACCGTGAGACCATTACCATTACAGTGTGAGCTCCCTGTTTTTGTTAATTACAAAAATTTTTCCTTTTTTTTTTCAAGACAGGGTTTCTCTGTGTAGCCTTGGCTGTCCTGGACTTGCCTTGTAGAACAGTCTCGAAATCACAGAGATCCACCTGATTCTACCTCCCCTAGTGCTGGGATCACAGGCATGTGCCACTGCACCCAGCTTAATTACAAATTTTTATTGTTAATTTTTCATACAATATATTTTGTTCATATTTCCTCTACCCCCAGATTTTCTCAGATTCATTTCACCTCCCTATCAAACCAAATGTTCTATTTTTTCTCTCTCCCTCCCCCCCCAAAAAAACAAAACCAAAACCAAAACCAAACGACCCCCCAAAAAAACATGTAAACCAAAAAGCACATAAAAACACAAAACAAAACAAAACAAAAAAAACCATGGAGTTCCTTTTGTGTTGGGCACCTACTCCTGACTGAGCTTGAGGCCTGCCTTGGAGGGTGACTGTCACTTCAGTGGGCAAAACTGATTTTCACCTTTGCAGCAGGTATCGGTCGTAAGTGGCCCAATGGTTAGAAATAGGACTTTGTGTTTGGTTCCCGTTCTCTGCAGGGATTTTTGTCTGACTTCAGTCTGTGCAGGCCTTGTGCGTGAAGCACTGTCTCTACGTTCACAAGTGCGTTAGCATTGTTGTAAGACATTGTTTCCTTAGAGTCATCCACTCTCTCTTATTACAGCCTTACTGTTGTTCCTGAAGCCTTAAGGAAGGGATGTTTAACAGACTTAACGAGCTGAGTGTTCCAAGATCTCTCATTGTCTACACATCGTCCATTCGTAGGTCTTTATGTTAATTATCATCTACTGCAAGAAGAAGCTTCTCAGATCAGAATTGAATGAGCCATTGATCTCTGGGTACAATATCATTAGTGATTATTTTATTATTATGTTCATTTAGTAGGCTAATAGTACTACGTTTTCCTGTATACTTGACCTGTCTAGTCTCAGTTTCTGGGCCTTAGCAACAGTGACAGGTGTTAGTTATGTCTCATGAAGTACATCTTAAATCTAATTTTAAAAGGTGGTTGGTTAACCCAGTGACCTTTTTGCCACTACTGCTCCAGTGTATCTTGTCGGTAGGTTGCTCTCCTGGATCACAGGATTTGTTGCTGGGTGAGATTGATCATTTTTTTCTCTTGGGTAGCATACATTGTACCTGCCATCACTGAACAATGGTCAGTAGGAGTGAAGCTTCCAGGTGAGCACAAGCATGACTTCTCTAAGTGTGATGGCCTGGATATGCGTTCTCTCCAGCAAAATGACCTTGCTGTCCTGTCCGGCTGTGGAGGGCAGGTGACAGCACTGGCAAATGCCTGTAATGAGGAGCAGGCAGAGGGGAGGAGTTCTGTCCAACGATTCAACAATACAGAACTTATTATGGTCCTGAAGATTTTGTTTTCTAGCATATAATGTGTAGTAATGGGATTCTCTTTTCCTTATATGGAATTTGAATCAATTCAAATTCATTTATTTATTTTAGAAAACTAAAGTAGGATTCCATATGGATTTAAAAACTTTATTTTTTATTATCTCTCCCCTATTTCTTCCTTTATCCTTCACTCCTATTCCACTCCTCATTTTTAATCCCTCTATTCTAGTTTACTCTTAGTCCATTTGTAAAACTATATTCTGTTTCTCCTGCCTTGAGTCCCTGTATACCTTCCCCAGCCCCTTATGAGCTACCCAAATCTGTGAATATTTAAAATGAAGCACATATGTCAAAGGTTAAAAGCTCTCATTCACATTTTTGAGAAATCTTGCAGTGACTTTCCCGTTGGGTCTGGGTTAACTCCCTCAGGGTGACTGTTTCTAGCTCCATTATTTACCTGCAAGTTTTATGTTTTTTTAAGTGCTGAATAATATTTCAAGTGTAAATGTACAACATTTGATTATTCATTCATTTGTTGGACATCAGGACTTTTTTTTTTTTAATTTCTGACTCTTCTGAAGAGAGTGAACTTGTTTGAGAAAGTATTTCTGTAATAGGATGTAGAGTCCTTTAGTATATGCTCAAGACTGTTATGGATGGATCTCAAGGTAGACCTAGTCCCAGCTTCCTGAACAACTACCACACTTATTTCCAAATGGCTGCATACGTTTGTGATCCCTCCAGCAGTGAATGTTTCCCTTTCCCCGCCTCCTTGACAGCATCTGCTATCTTGGCCATTCTGAATGTGCTAAGAACTCTCAGAGTAGTAATTTGCATTTGTCTGGAGGCAGTGTTGACCCTTTCTTTGTTTCTCAGCCATTAACTTTTGAGGACTTCCTTTTTAGTTCTACACCTTTTTTTTTTTTTTTTTTTTTTTTTTTTTTTTAACTAGGTTGTTTTCTTGATGTTCATTCCTTTCCGTTCATCTAGCCCTCCTCCTCCATGCTACTGCCCTTATGGACATGCTCCACTGAGTTGCTGGGTCTGTCGCTGGTGACTGATCTGTATTTTCAGGTTCTGAGGACAGTTCTGTCTTTCTCACAATGCAGCATGCCTTTCTCACAATGTAACACTAAGATAGGGGGTAGACACGATGGAGTTCATCTCCGGTGGTAACTTGCCACTGCCACACCAAATCTCCGGGCTGGATTTTAAACCTTTGAGACCTGTGACTGACAGAGTTCGGTAGACCTGTTGTCAGGGCTGCCTGGCCTACTCCGTGGTTATAACTTTATATCCTTCACCTGTGTCCCACCCTTCTAGTATCTTCCCCCTCTGCTTGCTTTGCCCCCTTTCCATCACTATGCCTCCTCATTCCTTCTCACCCCAGCTGAGCTTGAGGTTATGAACTCAACCTTTGTTTTTCTGGGGTTTTTTTTAATGCTTTTTTAGCTGTCCTATAACTAACATATTAGTTTCCATTACTTTTTTTCTTTCTCTCCTTGAAGTATATTCTGTTTTACTCTGACTCTTCTCATTCATGAGGTAGCACAGAGAAAACTGCTAAACTGCTGTCTTATTCCAGAAAGCAAACAACTGTTGCCCATATATTTGTTTTTATGCCAGAGTCTTGCAAAAATGTTTAATTCCATCCAGGTTTTTGGACTTTTTCAGGACTGTTAGTAGAATAAGGATATAAGTTGCAACAAGAAGAAAAAGAGAAGGTTTTCTAGATAGAACTGCAAGGAATTTTGATTGCTAGTAGAGGAAACATTTAGCTAACTCGGAATGCCATAACCAATATAGATGAGTGAATTTAGTATATTAAATAATTTACTCACTTGGGAACAATTTTCGGTATTTCCCTGTGCCCAGGGAGTAAGGTAAGTACCCTTCCATGGAGCGAGAATATTTAAACTCCTTGCAAGATCTTCTATGGAAATAAACACTCTATTGCCCTGATGCTTCATCATCGAAAGCACTTTAGAAATAAAGAGACTTAAACTGCTTCATCTAAATTTGCTGGTGGATTGGTGCCTGGAATTAAATGTGACAAGAGGGTTCTTCCTGCTTCCTGTACTCTTTCTACTTATTATATTAATTATTGAAAATAGGTTCTTCTCTTATACAATACATTCTGACCACACTTTTCTCTCTTTCGCCACTCCTCCCAGCTCCCCTGCCACCTCCTCTCTTTCCAAGATGCCTCCATTTCCCTTCAGAAAAGAGCAAGTCTCCAAGAGATGACTGCCAAATAGGACAAAAAAAAAAAAAAAGATACAGTAAGACAAGGCAGAAGCCCTCATATAGAGGCAGGACAAGGCAATCTAGTAGGGGGGGAGGGTTTCAAAAGCAGGCAAAGAGTCAGAGACAGACCTGCTCTCACTTTAAGGAATCCTATAAAAACAGTAAGCTATCTGCCATTGCATATATGAGCCTCTTTCTTTGCTAGTGTCTGGATGTGTTCCCACTTTCTGAGTGGGTCTCAAGTTAAACAAACATTGATTGACCATTCCCATAAGGTCTATGCCACCATTGTCCCAGCACATCATCTTTCAGGCAGCATAGGATGTATTTTGAAGGTTTTATGGCTAGGTTAGTGTCCAGATTTCTTTTTTGCTACACTACAGAATACCTTCCCATACCAAAAAGACTAGGATGGAGGGTGAAGGGTCTAACTCAACCTCTTTACCTTTGGTTAGCTGTGTGGATGTAGTCCTGAGCAATGGGACCCCACTGTCAGTTTTCAGAGAGTAACCCTCTGTCCTAGCATCATCCTGGATTGTTTACAGTGACCCTCAATTCTAGGTATTTCTTCCCATACTCTTTTCCTCTGCTCTGTCCTCCCCTCAACCCCTGCAAGCTGATTCTTCCTGCTCCTATCCCTACCTGCCCCCAGGTTACCTGCAAAATCTATTCTATTTATCCTTCTCAGGGAGATCTTCCTCTCAGCCCTCCTCTTCACCTAATCTCTCTGAGTCTGTGGAGTTTTAGCATGATTATCATTTACTTAACAGCTAATATTTACTTATAAGTGAGTACATTACGGTATTTGTTTTTCTGGGTCTAGGCTACCTCACTCAGGATATTTTTCTCATTGCCATCCAGTTGCCTGTAAATTTCATGATGTCATTTTTTTAATACCTGGGTAATATTCCATTCTATAAATATGCCACATTTTCTTTATCTATTCATTAGTTGAATTATCTAGGCTATTTCCAGTTTCTGGCATATGCAAATGAATAGTGTTCATGCTAGGAAGTGAGCAAAGTCAACCACAACCAGAAAAGAGCAGGCAAGCAAGAGGTGTGTATAGGGAATAGGAATGTGTGTATCCCAATTCCTAGAAGTAGCTGGTTTAAATCTTCTCTTCCAGTTTTCTTTTTAAGTTCTTGTTGCTTTGAGTACAAGTATTCACCATAAAACACAGTTGCTCCACCCACTCAGACCAGCTATAGCTGGGGGAACTTCCAAACAGTGTAACTGAGCAATCACAATGAGAACAGCAGAAGAGTGCCATTGCTCTTCTATTTGGTGAAGCAAGAATGTGAGGCCAGAAGAGCTTAAAACAGAGGGCTTTTTCCTGGGTGACTAAAACCAGAGCCTTTGTGTGTAGGAAGAATGAGATTAAGAGGTGATACCTGAGAGTAAGGTACATCCCTTCACTTCTGCTAACTCCAACCATCTTCCTGCAGTCTGGATGTAGTCTCTAGAGGTTGCTTTTACCCAGTCATGAGAGCATCTGTAGGTAGGTGATTATTGGGCCTATTCTGACCCTTGATTGTCTCTGCAAACTGTCAGTATTCTTATTTTCTTCTCAGACTGTCTGATAATGTAAGCTCTGGAAAGGTCTTTGGCATATACCACTGTATAAAGGCACTGACAAAGGAAAGCATAAACTTGTACTTTTAAATCTTTATGAATTCTATAGCTAACACTTATTTTGCAAAAATTGCTTAAATTTTGCTGTGAAGTGATATGAATTAAATATTTAAGTAGTTAAATATTTATAATAATAGATATCATTTATAGATCCCAAATGTTTTGATTAATTATATTTTAGAACATTTTAGGGGCCTTATTTTCATGAAAAATTGTATATTTTATGAATCTTTTAAAGAAAAGAGGATGCACATGCCTTTAAGCTTTAGAAATTAAATTATATCATATATACAGAAATATATAGCTGTCAGTATTAAATTAAAACTTACATTCCTGTGAATTTTTTGTATGCCAATAAATGAAGATATTCCATATCTTTAGTTGGTTGAACTAACTTAAAATACCACTCTATTAGCCATGTATTGTGATTTTTCTAGTTGGAAGTTTTTGCTTTTGGTATATTAACAGTTGCTCTGATTACTGCTTTTCTTTAAAAATTTTGGCTTTTGGATTACTTTCATAGTGCTTAATTTGGATTGCACATGTAAATCTGTCACCACAGTTGAGTTAAATCACATTAAATAACAAGCTAAGTTGGGAGTTTCCTTACTAAGCAAATTGTTGAGCATTGGAGGGACACAGGCATTCCTGTGTGAGATGCTAATTATGCAGCACATACCTACACACAGTTAAAATAAACTCTTAACTAGATTTAATGGAACAATTTGAGCTTATCTACTTATGCCTTTAGAGCACTGCTTTTATGTTATTATTTAATTCTAGATCTGTGCTCTCCCTTCTTCTGTGGAAAAACTCCACTGTCCTGATATTTATTTATGTCTTTCTGTGCCTACGACCCGATTGCCTTACTTTGGTTCTTAGCTTTCCTTTTGGCTATCATTAGTAGTAGACAATAATTTATACTAAATGAAAACACAGCAGTTAAATTTAAAGAATTCCCAATGAAATATGCAGTATGCCTCTATGTATGTTACTAACAAATTACAGAATTTTCCACATTTTTTTTTGGTGACGTTTTGATGATTAAAAAAGATTGGGCCATTCTAGTAGAATTGTCATTGCTTATTCAAGAACTTTTCTTTTTCTTTTTTTTAACATGAAGCCCTGAAAGTACAAATATCTAGCTCAGAATCTTTTCTTTAAATATTAACACTCTTATTGTCAGTTATCCTGGCCAATAACACATTTTACCTTTTGAATGCCAGATGTAGTTTCATATTGATATTTACTGTATCACTTACACATTGTGTATGCTTATTGGCGATTAATTTAATGGCAGATATAGTTCATGTATGCTTTATATATCTTATATATATATATAAATGCACATAGTTACTTTATTGATTATATATTTTTCTGGTTATTTTCAACAGCTTTATAATGAATTACATGTTTGTTTTGAAACTACAAAATCAAATGAAACTATGCTCCGGCAAAGTGTTGTTAATCTTCAGGACCAACTATTTCAAAAAGAACACGAAAATGCAAAATTAAAAGAAAAACTTCAGGAATCACAAGGAACGCCCTGTGTATTACTTCAAGAAAGTGATTCAAACCATTTAGCAAAGGTGAGAAATTTTCTAAATTATTATCCATGTAATACCAGAGTAATACATTTCTGCAATCGAGTGAGAATTAAATAAACTTGTTTATTCTTGAATGTATAATTTAACTTTTGCATTTTAACATTTTATATATTATTTATGGACATGAATGTTATGTGTGGTACATATTAAAAGGAAATACATGTAGAAATACCTAATACAACAAATATAGATGTCATGTGTATATGCGTGTATGATGTGTTTATGTTTATACATGTGGAAACCAGAGGCTGATGTTACGTGTCCACATCTGTTACTCTCTTCCTTGCTTTTAGAGGCAGATTGCTAGTGAACATTGTGTTCACTGTTTGGGCAAGACTGTTCTAGTCCCTGTGATCTGACTGTCTCTGCCATCCCAGTAATGTAGTTACAGATATATGTCATGGTGCCTTTTTAAAAATTGGATTTTGCGAATCTGATAATTAGATTTCCATGCTTCTGTGTCAAGCATTTTACTCATTTTGATGGTTAGTGTTCATTGCCATCTTGACAGGCTTCTAGGCTCACCCACAGGGATGATTTGACCATTGCGCATGCCCATGAAGGAAGGCTATGTAGACTAGGTTATTGATGTGGGAAGACCTACACTAAAGGGGGATGGCGTTATTTCTTGGGCTTTGGTTCTTTACTGCACAAACAGGAGAAACTAAGCTGGGCACAGATACTGGTCATTTTGTGCTTCTGATTGTTCATGTAATGTGACCAGTGGTTTCAGACTTCTGATGCCCTGACTTCCCTTGGACTGTGAGTGGTTATTGTAGTGAAATATGTGGTCTTTGAAGAACAAATTAATAGGTCGTGTCCAATTGAGACTAATGTAAATAATAAAGAGGGAAAGTGTCTAATAGTTTGTCTCATAAAAATGTTTGCTATAAAGTGTGTTATATTATCCTTAATTCATGTTAGTGTTAGCCTTTTCCTGATACTGCATTGACTTGGAATTTTGCATAGGTCATTTGACTAACCTACATATTCCTTATGTTAGAAAAATACCATGAACAGCACAGCAACACAGGGACCTAGGAAAGCACACACAATAGTAGACACAGACACAAGACTCTGAGTTCACTTCAGGAATGAAAATTTTTCAAAAACTTTCCATTGCTGTTTACATGTAAACAGCTAAGTACTGAAGAACAGAGCTTGAGCAGTCTCTTGGACCCTTTTATCTGAGTTCTTCTTTGGTGCTTCCCTGCCCTGATATTTCCCCTGGATATTATCTCCTGCCTCCAATTCTCCCACAGTTATTTTGCCATGTCTTGGTCAGAGTTAATGCCTGAGAACTATTGATGTTGGCTCTACTTTGAATGTCTGGTAGAATTCTGCACTAAAACCATCTGGTCCTGGACTTTTTTGCTTGAGAGACATTTGATGACTGCTTCTATTTCCTTAGGGGTTATAGGACTATTTAAATAGTTTATCTAATCTTGATTTATCTTTGATAAGTAGTATTTATCTAGGATTTTGTTCATTTTGTTTAGATTCTCCAATTTTGTGGAGTACAGATTTTTGTAATAAAACCTAATGATACTTTGGATTTCCTTAGTGTCTGTTGTTATGTCCCCCTTTTCATTTGTATTTTGTTATTATTTATTATTTATGCTCCTTTTTATTTCTTTTGTCTTACTGTGTTAGCTAAGAATTCAAACACCATATTGACTAAAAGTGGAGAAAATAGACACTCCTCTTTGGATCTTAGTTAAAATTCTTTGAATTCTCCCATTAGCATGATGTATGCTATAGGATTGTTGTATGAACTTTATTATTTTTAACATCCTATTTCTTCCACTCGTAGCCCCTCTGTGAGTTTTACTATGATGGGATGATGTTGAATTTTGTCAAAGACATCTTCTGTGTTTATTGAAATGATTCTTTCTTTTGTCTATATAATGGATAGTATTTATTGATTTACATATGTTGAACTATCACTATACATCTGGAATGAAGCCAAATTAGTGATGATGGATGATCTTTTTGACTTAATTAATCTCTTTAATTTGGGTTGCCAATATTTGTTGAGAATTTTTGCATGTGTGTTTATAATATCAGTCTGTACATTTCATTTTATGTTGTATCTATATATGTTTTGGTGTCAGGGTGATACTGGCTTTATAAAAGGAGTTTTGAAGTGTTCCTTCCTTTTCTATTTCATTGAATAATCTGAGTGTGTTGGAGTTAATTCTTTAAGTTGAGGGTAGAATTCTTCATTGAGTCCATCTGGTTCTGGGTTTTTTTAGTTGGTAGCCTTTTAAGTACTGCTTTTGCCTTATCCCTAGTTATGTATCTGCTTACATTATTTCATCTTGATTTAATTTATATGTTGTATACATCTAGAAATTAATCAGTTACTTTTAGATTTTCCAATGTATTGAAATAGGGATTTTATGGTCTATTCATGATTTACTGAATTTCATTGAAATCTGTTTTAGTATCTCACTTTACATTTCTAATTGTAGTAATGTATATCTTTTCCATTTATTTTGGCTAATGTAGCTATAGTTATACAGGCTTGATTAACTTTCCAAAGAAATGTCTCTTTGTTTCACTAATTCTTCACATTGTTATTTTCATTTCTAGTTATTTGATTTCTGCCTTGATTTTGATTGTTTCAACTTGTTTACTGCTTTGGGACTTTGCTTGTTTTTCTTTTTCTGAGACTTTAAGATGTATCCGTAAGTTCTAAATTTAAGATCTTTGGTTCTTTTGCTGTTCTTTTTTTAAGTTTATATAGGTAAGGTTCTTCTTGGAAGAGAAAGCCTCAATTGAGAAGTCTCTGTCAGATTATCTTGTAGGTAAGTACGTAGGGCATATTCTTGATTAATGATAGCTGTAAGAGGGCCCAGCCTACTTGGTACTTGGGCAGGTAGTTCTTAGTTGTATAAGAAAGCAGGCTGAGCAACTGTGGAGAGAAAGCCAGTGTTCCTCCATGCTCTGCTTCAGTTTCTCCTCCCATGTTCCTGCCTTAGGTTTCTGCTCTGATTCCTGTAAAGTGAAATAAATCTTTTCTTTCCCAAATTGCTTTGGTCATGATGTAAATCATTTGCTAAAGTTACTTTTGATCATTTTATTTATCACACATTAGTAGCAAACTACTAAAAGTGCTGTTAACTTTACTCTTACTGTGCTCCATAAATTTATCTGTGTTTTGCTTTCATTTTCATTCAAGTCTAGGAGTTTTGTGTTACCTTCTTTTTATGTTTTTAAAGGATCCATTTATCAATAAATCATGTTTTGTTTAGTATACGTGAGTTAATTTTTCTATTGTATATTTATTCAATTGTGGTCCAATGGAATATCCAAGAATCTAAGAATATAGGATGTTATTTTAATTTTCTGATATTTGTTGAGACTTGCTATCTATCCTAATGAATTGCTCAGTTTTGGAGAAATTTGAATGAAGTGCTGCGAAAAATGTGTATTGCTTAGTTTTTGGTTGAAATGGTCTTAAATGTCTGTTTGGTTCATTTGATTTATTTTTGTCATATAACTGCACTGTTTCTTTGTATAGTTTTTGTTTGAATGAACTGTCTATTCCTGAGATTAGTTGTTGAAATAGCATATTATATTTCTGTTGGGGTTCATCTGTGGTTTTACAGTTAGTTATATTTGTTATATGACAACTGGATGCACCTATGTTTGGTGTGTACCTGTTTAGAGTTGTAGTATTGTGAGGTCATCTTCTGGGTTATTTATTTAATAGAGACAAAGTATCATTATTTATTTTGATTAGTTTTAGTGAAGTCTGTTTTGTTAGATTCTGTGCTTGTTTCTTGGCTATATTTTCTTCGAATACCCTTTACCCATCCTTTTACCTCGAAGTGTTTGTCATTGATGATGAGGAGTGTTTCTTGAAGGCAGTAAAATGATGGATGTTGTATTCTCTTTCTTTCTTTCTTTCTTTCTTTCTTTCTTTCTTTCTTTCTTTCTTTCTTTCTTTCTTCCTTCCTTCCTTCCTTCCTTCCTTCTTTCTTTCCTTCCTTCCTTTATTCCTTCTTTTTTTCTTTCTTCCTTCTTTCTTTCTTTCTTTCTTTCTTTCTTTCTTTTTTCCTTCCTTCCTTCTTTCCTTCCTTCCTTCCTTCCTTCCTTCCTTCCTTCCTTCCTTCCTTCCTTCCTTCTTTCTTTCTTTCTTTCTTTCTTTCTTTCTTTCTTTCAGTTTACATCCCAATTGTATCCTCTCCCTCCTCTTCTCCCAGTGCCACCCTACTTCCATCTTCCCCTTATCTTTTCCCCCTCAAAATAGGAGAGTTTCCCCCTACCTGCCTATTCCAGCACTCAAGTTTTATCAGGACCAAGCAAGGTTGCCTGGCAAGGCGGTCTCATGAGGGGGGAAGTGATTAAAAAGCATGTGAGAGAGTCCTTATCAGAGACAGCCCCCACTCCCCTTACTAGGGAACCCACATGAAGACTGAGACCATCTGGTATACATGGGTAGGGAATCTAGGTCCAGTCCATACATGGTCCTTGGTTGGTGTTTCAGTCTACGCAAGCTCTCCTGGTCCCAGGTTAATTGGCTATGTTAGTCTTCTTGTTGCCTCTAGGTCCTTCTATCCACTTTTCCACAAGGCTCCCTGCACTTTACCTAATGTTTGGCTGTGAGTCTCAGCATCTGTTTTGATCCATTGCAGAGTGGGGCTTCTTAGAGGACAGGTATGTTAGGTTCCCATTTGCAAGCAAAGCACAGTGTAA